>NW_027124075.1:7728-9706 GCF_001457755.1 Trypanosoma equiperdum
CGCTTCCTTTAAGCAGCGCTGAATACAGTGCTGTTTTTTCCAAGTTAGTTCTATTGCTTTTCTCCTTTCCACTTCTAGTTCATGTGCTATGGAAACGGCTTCTCTTGTAGTTAACCGCACTGCATAGATTTCTTGTGTTTTTTGATTCTCATGTGTGTATATGGCCTAGTTCCATCTTCTGGAGTTAGATGCATTTTTTCAATATGGGGCTTTGCTTCCGTGTAGAATCAGTTACTGACGGCTTACGGCTTGATTACTAATCTAAAGCCCAAGCTTCCTCTACTTATAAAGTTCGAGCCCATCTTTGTCGTTACCTATAACATTTACATATATATATATATAAGTTTTCATGTTCCAGCATCCATCATTTCAGATCATTGGAAAACTTTCTGTATATAAAATTTTTAAGCTTTATGCTTGTTAGCATCTTCTATTTTCTACATTTCATTCATGCTTACAGCTGCTGGAATAAAAAATTAGAATCAACCTTTTTGACGGATGTAATTCTTTCCTTTTTTCTATTTTAGCTCATGTTGATCTTCTATGTGTATACATCGTTTAATGTTTGGAAAATTGGGTGCGAAAGTGCTTTTCCCTGTTCTTTTGCTTTATTAATTCGCTCCGTATGTTGTCGCCATGTGAAAACTTTGTTTAATTTGTTCGCTCATTGAAAGCCCTTAATGTCTATCCAGTTCGACAAAACGTAATTGGAGGAAACTCGATACTGATTCTCTACACTCATAGAGATCATCCGTCACTTTATATATCCTCCATTTTAAAAAGTTTACATGTTTTTATTTTTCTTTATCTTCGTTTGGTAATCCCTTGGTAGTTCCACTTTAAAAAATTCTCCATCAGATAATATAACGTTGTTTCACACAAGTGATGGAAATTATTACTATAGCTGATGAGAAGGCGACTTCGACATTACCTACTCCACCACACAACTGCCTTCTCGCTTGACTTCAGAGCTTATCATTAGGATAAGTCATCAGATTGAAAACTGCAATCGGCACTATTGTCTCCACCGTTGCACAATCTATCCTTTTTTGAGTGAAATAAAGTGCTTCGGTGGATACTCCTAATGTGTCATTTCTTTCTTCTATGACATCTTGCGCATTTCGCTTTTCTAATTTTTATTATCCTTCTTTTTTTTTACTATCTCCTGTCTCTCCTTTTACGGATACCGTAGTAACTCCATTTGACCTGCACACTGGATTTTGCCTCTCCCTCTGCCTCGTATGCTCTGATTGAACCCTTTCTATTGTTTGCTGTGCTTATATTTTTATCAGCTATCTAGTCTTTGCCTCTCTAATTATAATATTAGTACACAAATGCTCACAACACTCTCCTATTAAAATTATTATTATTATTATCATTACTGCACTGTTATTGTAACTCTATCTATTGTACATAAAAATTAAAAAATTGATCAAATTAGAGAAATTTTATCATAACACTAACTTTTCATACTCTATCACTATACTACTGTAGATTCCGTCAACAACTATCATACGTATTTTCCTAAAAGTTCACGAATTTGCACATTTCTATCAAAAGGTTTTAAAATATATCAAATGTTAGTAACATTTACAAAATTCTCTTAAAGTAGCAAATTCATGTTAATGTTCAAAAAAATTTAGAATTCTACTAAACCCACTAAAGCAGCAGCCATCAGAGCAATTTTTTTAAAGAAAGCGACCATTTCTGCATTTTTCTGTACCCTTATTCTCTTCACCAACTTTGTCCTTTCTAAATGTACAATTGTGTTTGTCGCCTGTTCTTTCAGCCAGGCAAGCCTCCTTTGCTTGATGTCTTGCACACTGAGTTGTAACTGCTTTCCTTGACTGCTTTTCACTGCTGTAGTTGTCGCCACTACCACTTTAGCTTTGCATTCCTTTTTTGTATCATCATATTACAGTTGATAGCCGCGTATATTTCCTTCGTTTTGTTCGTGGGAGTTTTGCATTTATTGTGT
>NW_027124075.1:9795-15559 GCF_001457755.1 Trypanosoma equiperdum
AATAAACTCTCTATCAAAAAAAGCGATTCCATTTGTGTTGCGATGTTTTCTGCTGATCTTAACAGTGTGAGTGCGTCGGAAAACATATGCTTGATTTTTGAGAGTTCTTGGGCCGCTTTCTTTACTTGCACCACACATGTTACGCCATCTTTCTTTTTCAATGCTTTGCCGTAGTCTATGCACACGCCATTCGTGGCCGTGGACGTTGTGTCAGCGCCGTTGCTGACGCATTGGGCTGGGGCGTTCTGTAGTGTGTAGTATCCAAGAATATTTGCTTGTGTGCCCGTTATCGCGCTTTGGTCGGGGGCGCTTGCTATCGCCTTGAGGTTTTTGCCGAGGTGGCCAAAAATTTTAGCTACTGCTGCCGTCAGTTGCTCTGCTGCTGGTGCCGTTGGCGTCGAATCGACGAAGTTGGTGCACAACTTTTCTAGTTCCTTCCATTCCGCTGTTGCTGGTGCAATCGAGCCTGTTAACTGGTTGTGTGCGCTGTCGAATCCCGTGCAGAATGCGTTAGTTGTTGATGATAATGTTGCCGTGCAGATGCAAAGCATGTCTGTCGATAGGGCGGAGCCGGATTTTGCGTCGCTTTCCCCTGCCTCCTTGCAATTGTTGTCTTTGTTGTCGTTTGTCCACGGAAAAGACGCCGCTAAAGTTGGTACTTTCCACGGCTCCGCTGTGAGTATTTCCGCTGGCGTCGTCCCAGGCGAGTAGGCTGCGCCATACACAGCCTTTAGCATGTGTTCTCTCGCTCGCTTTCTTGCCTGCTCCACGGCTTCTTGTTTCTGTTGAGCTCTCCTTAGCGTGGAGATTGCTGTTGCAGCTAGGTTTGCTATAGGGTTTTGTAGTTGTTGTCTTTTTCCTGCCGATACCGGGAGGTGGAACGCTTTAGCTAATTTCGTCTCAGTCGGGTCCGGCCCCGGTTCTTCTCTCGACGGCGCCATCATTAGCTCCCGGGTTTCGTTGTCAAGGGAGAAAAAGTAATCCTTGACGCCATTCGCTTGTTCTATTAGCTTGTCTGGAGTGGCGAACTTAGTCTTATCAGCCAGTGCATCTTCCATTGGCTTTTCCAAGACTGTTAAATTAATTCGAACTATTTGCGTCTTAATTTTCAATACTTCCTACTGTAGTGTGTGTGCTGCAGCATCCTGTTCCGGGATTAACGTCGGTTCCGTGACTGGCTGTATTAACATCGTGTAAAGTTCACACATATCCTTGAACTCTTTGTCGTTTTCGCCTGTTCCATCGCTTGTGGTTGCTAGTGCCATAAGTGCAATTATCAGCTCCAAAAACATCCTGGTTTAGATCTCTTTAGAAGATTTTAAATAAGATATATCACAGGTTTGTGGAGGTCTTCTGACTTCCGTTTGGCGAAACTGTCAGCCTTATTGGCGGTCAGCGTTTTCACTGGTGCCGTCTCGTGTGCTCCTGCAGTAGTTAAACACACCCCACTTCTCATCAATTAAATATACTCTCTTTTCTCTCTGTTTTCCTGGTAAAGTTAAAAAATAGTATTCTGTCTATTTCCCTATATGCTCTAAGCTCAGATAATAACTATCGGTTGCGTCATCGGATTAAAAACCATCGTTTCCACCACATCTGTTGTATCTTAAATCCATTTCTGTGTAACATACGGCGCATCATTGGCACACACTCTCCTTCCACATGATATACTATTTTAATATAGTCTGTGTGTTGTCGTGTATTCTGCTTTTCAACCTATGTTTTTTCCCTTTTCTTAATTTATTTGTTCACTGTGAACACTGCAATAACTACATTTGTTCTGTACGATAGACTCTGTCTCGTCCTCATCTCCCCTCCCATCATCTCCTTGTGTATAAAAAAAATTGTCATCTTTGCATCTGGAACTGTACATATTCCATCTCTCTCCCTGTGTTTTCTTCAGTAATTTTCGTCGTGCTATCCCCATTCCTCATACTCACTGTCTAACACACCTACTCGCTGTTTTTCTAAGTGCTGCAATTTTTTAGCTTATTCAGTTTTTACAAGCACTGTTATTTTAACGTTAATCTACACCCACTTACAACAGACCTTTATTGTTAATATATTATTATAACTCTAAATTACTTCTAATATCCACAAAATAAACAAAATAAACCAAATTAGACGAACACTCATTTTTCATACCTTATTATCATATTACTTTATCCTCATGGGCCACTTTCACACTATAATTTCACTTTTTCAACGTTTCAGAGGTTATACAAAAATGTTTATCCATTTTAACAGATTCACCCAAAATAGCAAGTTTTCATAACTTTCACTAATTTCATAAAACTAAGCAACAATCCCTTAAAATGTAAGTGTAGAAGCCAAAATGCAAGCCAAAGAGGGACTTTCTTAATTAGAAAGGAATTGCTCCCTGTGGTGTTTGTGGTTTTACCATCTTTCCCTCCTGTCTCTTGAGTTTCTTTTTCTAGTGCTGCTTTTAATTCATTTTTTCAACTTGCACTTTTTCTTGTGTTCTTTCATTTCTTAATCCCATTTGCATTTTTGGGTTTCTGTGCATTCTGTGGTTTTTTTCTTGTTGCATTCTTCTTGTTGAAGATTCGTGCTTGTGGTTTTTCTGGCTGCATGAGTCCGGTCGTGTGCTGTGCTTACTGTTAGTATTTTAGCTTCCGCCGCAACTTGCCAGGTTGCTGCCGCCCGCAATTTAAGGGCATCTGCCAGTTGTTGCCATTTCCTTAGCTCATAATCGTGTGCTTCCATATTTTCCGCAGCTTGTGAGATCTGCGTCTCCCAGTTTATTTTGTCGCATTTATCGCCATCTTCTGCGATGTAACCCGCACATTTTACGCATATCCCGCTGTTGCTTTGTCATGTGCAGCCAGATGTGCCGGTGCTTATGGCGCCGTGGTAGCCGTTACTACCCTTCACTGCTATGTTGTGTTTGAGGTTGCCTATTGCGCTGCGTAGTTTTAAAGGCGGTTCAGGCGGAGCTTTGGCCTTCGTGCAGCGCTGTTTGAGCTCGGTCAGATGTTTTCCGGTCGTGGATCGCCTGATGTCGGACCAGGCGCTCTGCGTTGCCAGTTCAGAGACGTCCGCCTGTTTTAGGTTGTTTTTGGCGCCCGTGCAAAGACAAAGAAGAGCACCGTTGAGCGTTTCCCTTCCGGTTTATGGGCCGCCTGTTTTGCAACCGGCGACATCGATCATGTCTCCTCTTGCACAGGCATTGTTGTCGTATTTTTCTCTTGTTTCCTTGTCGCCTCCTAGAGATGTTTGAAGTTTTTTCTGCAAAGTTTGCTTGGTGATGGCTTGTGCTGCTTTTTTCGATGTTTTTATCCTTTGCAGCAACTGTTCGGTCGTGTTAAGGATTGCGTTAATCTTTACTTGAGCGATGGCCGCGCTGTGACCTGTCAACTTGTCGAACACAGCGTGCTGGATCTTCTGCTTTGCGGCGGTGCCTTTGGTGAACGTCATGCCTATTTTGATTTTCGCTTGCCAGTCGAGGTCGTTGTTGCTGCCGCATGCGTTGGTTGGTGTGCCATCTTTTTGACAATTGCCGACGATATTGACGTGCGTTATCAGATTCGGAGTGCTACTTTCCGCTTCGCTGCCTTCTTCTGTTAAGGCTGTCTTTACGGAATCTTCATTGGTTTCGTTTTTGCATGCCGTCTTTCCTATGCTGCCAAGTGTGAAAATGCCGGTGTAGCCGCTGCCGGCCAGCCTCGGGTTGCTTGTGGCTAGCGTTATCTCGATGGTTCCTTTGCCGGTTCTGATCAAGTGCTGCACAGCGTATGCCGCTGCAAGCTGTTCTGTTAGCTTGAGCGCGTTTTCGTAAGCCGCTGACGCTGCTTGTAATTCCTCGTCGTATTGGCTTGTTATTTTACCTGCCGCCGCTAGTACTGGTGCCACTTTTCGTTTCGTATCGTCGTCCGCCGTTATGGCCGCAACCAATAGTTGCACCATGTCATTTTTATTTTTGTCATTGGCGCTTACATCGGCGTCGAGCTCTGCTTTGACCGCCGCGAGCCGACGCCTTATCCGTGCTGCACAGCCGCAGAGTGTTGTACATTCTCGCGCTTTTTCTCCTCTGGCCGACCATCCTGATACGGCTACAAGCATAAAGCAGGTCACAGACATGTTCATCGTCCCAGAGCTTCCAGTGTTGAACAGTTGGATATGTGGATAACTTCTGCTATGTGGCGTTGTAATGAGATCGCAGCTTTTTAGAGTTATTGTTATTGTAGGAGGAATGTGCTGAAAGAATGTAGATCAACCGAAAATGCGGATGCATTTTTATGTCAAGAGAAAAGATTGGTAAAACCTGTCTGCCATAAATGGAGGCAACAGGTTTGCTGCCCTTTGTCATATCATTTACTTATTGAGGTTTTGGCTCACCTAAAAATAACATCCGCGATAAAATACCCTTTATCGCTTCTCGTTGTCTTATTTGTTTCAATTCTTTTTTATTTTTGTCCATACTCTGCTGTAAGTGCACCTAGATAAACTTATTTTATGTCATACTACAGGAATTTTTAGACAGCTGTAGGGACATTGACAGTCTCTGCTAACTTCTATAATAGGCCACTCAGTCAAGGTCCTGAATCTCCACTTTTTAAATTTAATCTATACAATCCTATACCTACATCTCTAACACTTAATATTCATGGTCTCTATGTAAATTTAGTACGGTTCAACTCCTTCTGCCTTGATGCATATTCAATGAAGATATAACGCTACCGCTTCTCCAGGCAAATTATATTGGACATTTCGCGGTGTTCTTTTGACTTATTATCTTTTCTTTACATCTTTTTTTAAGTACTACTATACCAACTGCCATTTTTTGCGCTTAAATTTTTCTTTATAATATCCACTACTGCAGGACTACTGTGTATACTTATATGAATTGTATCTTCCTTGGATGACTTCAAAGCTTTGCCATTGATGCAGTAGGGGAGAGGCGGAGTATCGTTTGGAACTTTCTGTTCCTCATATAAAGTTCAACAGGACATGCATACACGCGCTATTACATGCAGTTGCTCTGGTTCTATTATTTTTTTGACCACAGTAATCTGTTGGTACTTTTAGCTTTAAAAAATATTCTTCCAATAATATCATATTTTTTCCCAAAACTGTTACCCAATATTAATATGTCTGATGGGAGGAATACTTCGTCATCATTTCTCCTTTATTCCACCTTTTCCTACTCCTGCTTCCACTAGATGTTATGCTTTTCTATTATATAAAAAAATAATGACACCACCATTTCCTCTGCAGCAGCATCTGCCCATTTTTGGTTAAATGTAGAGCACAGTCGCCTTTTTAATAATTTTCTTATGTGCTTTCCTCTTGCAAATTACGTTGTTATACTTTATGATTTTTTTTCTTTCGTATATCGCTTCCTCGGCTGAATTGTGCGCTCCAATTGTCCTGGACACTGGGTTCAATTTCTACCCCATTGTATTTTCTATCAACCTTTTTGTATAATGGTGCCAATAGTCATATCTGTGTTTCAAACCGCATATTTCATGTTTTATTAATATCTTTTTCCCTCATTCCAATTTTTCCATTGTCATTGTTATAAGTACTTGTATTTTGGCCATTCACTTTGCCTTCACCGTCACTTTTATTATACTACTGGTATACACACAATCACAACACTCTCCTATCATCATTACTATTATTATTATTACTGCTCTTATTATAATATTCGTATGTGCACACGCACTACACACTCCTATTATTACTATCATTAATATTATTATTATTACTATTGCTCTTATTATAATATTCGTATATACAC
>NW_027124930.1:0-1571 GCF_001457755.1 Trypanosoma equiperdum
CAATACCGTCGGGCATATTCCACGCATTGCCATTGCATACCATATATGGGTGGAACCGCATGAGGGTCCACACGACCAGCCGGTATCCGTATGTCTTCCACCTTGACAGTGTTCCAAAGTTCTGCTGTGCAACTATCACTGTTGCAATTGCTCATAGCTGGAACTCCGTTGTAAATTCCCAACACATTACCAAAAGGGGCCGAGCAATTCTGTTGGCAGCCCACTGAAAGACTCCCAGTGTTTGTACTCACCGTATCTTTACTATTTTCCGCGCGAGGGACCTTCATAAGGCAGAGAATGATGACAACTCCCACAGCAAATGAGGCGCCTGCGTAAAGCTTATATGAGTCGAAGTTTCTTGCCTCACCCTCACGTTGTAAAAGAGGTCTGGCGGTGCCTGCTTTCCTCGCCGCCATTGCTTCAATTTACACGATACCTCGGGGGAGGGGGAGGGGCAAAATTAAACTCGATAAACAGGCGAAAAGGGAGTAATGAAGAAGACGAAGGAATTATTTGGTTTATGAACTGTGAGGCTGTATAAATGAACTATTATCCACTGTTTCGTACCCCAATCACGCGTGTGCTCACAGCAGGTACTTTCTTTCCTTCCCCCCTTTTTAGTTAATTTGTTTCCTTTTTACCTCCTAATTACGGGATGGGGTTTCTGTATTTGCTCCCGCTGACTTGTCAGTGAATGAGTATTTGGGACCTTTCAAAGCTGAATAGAAGAGCAACAAAACAAAACAAAATGTATAACTCACGAAAAGAAGTCACGTTGTGCGACGTAGCTCCTCAATCGTTTGACAATAATAGATAGCATCACCATATTAAGCAGCAGTAAGGAAATAAAAAATAATTTGAAGTAATATAGAAAAGTAAAGGTAGAAAAAATAGAAAAATAAAAATGTTTTCAACACCGTATCGCAGTTGCTTTACGTTTCGTTGCACCTTTCCTTTCTTTCCCCTTCCTGCCTCTCCACAGTTGTCTGTATTTTTATGCTAAATTTTGTCTACTTTCTCTTTTTTTTTTTTCGTGACCCGCTTCTCGTTCCCACCAATCACTTGCTCGTATGCCTTCCCTAGAACTAGATTTGTTAAAAAATATTACCCTAGTTAATTAATTAATTTAAATATATTTGCGTTTTTAAAGAAGGAACCGTTTGGTGGGGAGCGACACCAACTGGCTGGCACATTACCCTCATAACCGGCTTTGTGCTCCACTTCTTCACCGTTGCCGTTGTCGTTGTTGCTAAATACGCAATATATAAAACAACGTGGACGAAAAGAGGGTAAAATCAAAACAAATTTTGCGCGGAGAATCATCAATTGATGCGAAGCGAAGGCCAAATGCTTTGAAAAAGTGTGACAACGACACCAAACATATAAAATATGCTTAAATTGCTCCTCGAAAAATAAGATAAAAATAGGAAACTATGGGAGGAACAAGAAAATCACCTTCCCCCTGTTTTCCTACAGAATCCACCTACCTGTCACCAGAAGTTACCAACTGATGAAATTACTTGCCGTTTTTGTTAAGAAAGTCACTAGTAGAGGAAAACAAAACAGAAAAA
>NW_027124217.1:0-1462 GCF_001457755.1 Trypanosoma equiperdum
TCAGGGCATAGCCACCACATCAGCCCAACCACCTAGCACCTTGGGTGTAGGAGGGTCAACAGGGGCTCCAACATTTGGACAAAACTTTGCTGTGTCGCTGCAACCTTCGACTGCCACCACCTCCGTTGGGCCGGCTGGGTTAGCGTCTTCTGCGGCAAACATGGCAGTTTCTTCTCAGCCGTTGGGCGCCTCAACTGTCGTTGATGCTTCGGGGCCACTACACAGCGGCCAAAGCCTGACTGGGTCGGCGCATCCGCTCTCTACTCAAGCTTCCGGAAAACTGATGGGAACGGCATCGGCTGGTGAAAGTGTAACTACGCCCTTTCAACCATTGGGTGCCACTGCAAATGGTAGCTCTTTGGTGTTCACAACCGCTGGTCAGAGTTTAACAGCTATACCACAATCTCTTGGGGTCGCATCTACCGGGCAGTCAACGGCACAAATTCCTGGTGGCCAGGGTGTGGCCTTTACGGCATTACAACCGGCCGGCACCATGGCTGTGGGAGGACCAACAGGTTCAACAAATGCTGTTCAACAAGTTCCCACAGCTGCTACCACACCCAGCGGCACGACTGCCGCAGCAATGGCTGGCGCACTACCGCCTGGTCAGAGCATAGCCACCACATCAGCCCAACCACTCGGAACCGCGGCTGCGGGAACGATGGCTGGCGCACTACCGCCTGGTCAGGGCATAGCCACCACATCAGCCCAACCACTCGGAACCGCGGCTGCGGGAGGGCCAGCAGGGAAACCCCCTGTTGAGCAAGATTTTTTATCCACGAAGCGCGTCGTTCCACCCGTTTCTCGTTGTGGAACCGCGCCCCCGTCCAAACACGTCCATTTCGAGCAGGTAGCTGAAGCTACCACCAGTGGCGGTGTGGTCTACAGGGGCGTAGAATGGACCAATAAAAACGTCGGCAATTATATCCAGCGCCGTTACTACGGGGCGGAACCAAGTCTTCGGACCCCGGCTCTTGAAAAGCGCAGGAGATTGCAAGGTCGTATGCCGGACGTTAAGCTAGAGCCGTTCAAAAGGAAAGACGAGGGATGATAGAGAGTTACAAAGCCGTTAAAAGCGTTTCCGGTAAATGGCGTTAAAAAGTATATAGATATTTTTCCATAGAAATTGTCACGGCTTTTTGTGGTGTTGTTACTCAGGCTGTTTTTTCCGAGGAAACTTCGGGTATCAGGGTGTTGTGTCTTGATCCACTGACTGCCTTTTCTTTATTTACCATTTGACTAGGAACAGTAATACTGTAGCCTCTACAGTATTGAGAGCGCGGCGCTGACTAACTAGGTGGAATAGACCATGAGAAGCGCGCAGTTCCCACTTGCAGCAATACCGCCCCCACCACCATCAGCAGCAGTCCCACAACCACCAATGGCAGCAGTCCCACAACCACCAATGGCAGCAGTCCCACAACCACCAATGGCAGCAGTCCCACAACCACCAATGGCAGCA
>NW_027123925.1:0-3830 GCF_001457755.1 Trypanosoma equiperdum
ATTATTATTATTATTATTATTACCGCTCTTATTATAGTATTCGTGTATACACACACTCACAACACACTCCTACGATTATTACTGTTATTTTCGTGACTGAAACTAATATCCATAAGATAAAATAAAGTAAGATAACAAAGTTACATCATAGCACTGATTTTTTATACCCTATTACCTTATTAAGTTAGACAAATAGATCACTATTACACCAAGATATCATAATTTTGAGTTTTTCAAAAATTTTTCACATTTTGAAAAAGTTTTTAAATGTATTAATATATATCAGATTTTGTCGAAGTATAATTTCCATAAATGTTATAAGTAAAAAAATCATTAAAAGACTAGAATAATTAAAATAGTGAACTCATAAAGGCAGAAGTCATAATAGCCAATTTCTTGTTTATTATCAAACTGGAAGAGCGGCACTCCGACTCGGAAAGCTTTCCAGTACCATAAACAAAATCAATTCATCCACAGAATTTAGCTTTTTCTGCTGGGAACGGACCCACTGCTGCTTTGCATTCCGGTTGAGTAGTAAAAAATGAGCACTTCTTGCCTTCCGCATTTTTGTCTCTCCTGCTCTTGTTGATTTTCTCCTGTTCCTGCTTTAGGTTTGCATTCCTTTTTGGTGCCATCATATTCGCAGCCATTATTTGTGCAGTCCGTTGCATTTCCGTGGAATTTACCGCATTTTTTCTACTGTGCATCAGATGGTGACGACGCCAGTTGTGTTTTCTCCGGTTCTTCTGCGCTTGCTATTAGATCACCGACAAACAAAAGGGTCGTCATCTGCTGTTCCACTGCTTGGACAGCCTTGACAAGGGCTGTGCCTTCACTAGAAATTGCCTGAATTACTTCTAACTCCATCGAAAGTTCGTTCACTTTGGTCATCCACGGAATGTAGCCATCGCCTTGTAGTAGGTTCTTATAGTTGACACAAACGCCTTTGCTGGCTCGTCCTATAATGTCGTCATTTCCATTCGCTCCACCGCAGCCTGGTGCAGCCTGGCCTAAGTGGTGGGCGCCCAGTATTGCTGCGTTTGCATGCCCGCTGTGGCCCGCTGCGTTTGGTGCCGAGCCGCCGATTATACCTCCCCTCCCGAGGTCTGAGATTATGGTCGCTGTAGCGGCCGCGAGCATTGTCTGGTTTAGTTGTTCTTTGTCGGCGTTGCCGGTGCATGTGGCGTAGATTTTGCTGTCCCAGTCGCTGCTCGCCGCTGTCTGCGGCGTCCCTGTTGTGAGACCCGTTGGCAAATTGCCAAGCTTGCAGTAGTCAGTATTGTCTCCGTTGTCGCCTAGGCAAAGACAAATGATGTCGGCAGCTAGCGCTCCCACAGGTCTGTTGGCTGCCTCTGCCGCCGTTGCCGGCGTACACATTTCCGTGTGCTGAGCTGTGGCGGCCGCCCATGGGAATGCTGTTTTGCTCGGCTTGCCATGCCAAGGCTCCGCTGGTTTCAGTTCGGCGTCGTTTGTGATAGACTTCTCGTAGTTGTCGCCGTAAAAAGCGGAAACCGCGGCTCTACGCGCTTTGTTTTGGCTTGTGCTTGCTCTATTTTGTAGTGCATGTGCTGCGCTTTCCAGTGCTAGAGCCGATTCTATTGGTTGGCGAAACGCTGGCCTGAGCTTCTGCCGTTTCGTTTCAGGAAACTGAAGGTTGTATTTTACCGCCATTTCTTCACCACTGGGTCGTTTTTGATTATTTAGTCGTATATTGTCCTGAGTTCCTCTACGGTTTTGTATTCGCCAGTTTTAAAGTAACCATCGCGTTTCGCGTCTTTGACCTTCTCCCAGTTGTCATATTTGGTCTTTTCCTTCAACACTTCTTCAATTTCTTGTTCTACAACGGTTAAATTTAGCTTTTAATTCCTTTTAATAATACTACTTACTGCTTTTTCGATACTTGTGGTGGCTGACGATAGATTTGTGGGTTCTAGTGCTACTTGGACGTCTGGTATCGGCTTGATTAAAAGCCTGACAAGTACACACATGTCTCTGAATTCTTTCGCATTTTCGCCAGCTGCGTCGGTGTAGCTTGCGACGTCAACTATACTGAGCACTGTTTCTAAAAGCATCGCTGCTATCTGCTGCATGCTGCACTTTTTACTTGTGGAGAAACGAGTCGAAATCGAGATAAATTGAAATATGCTAACTTATTGGTGTTTCAGGGGGAAATAAAAGTTTTTTAGGATCGACTGGTTATGGGCGCGTTTTTGTCTTTTAAAAGTAACTTACTTTAGTCAAAAGATTTCTCCTATTAATTATTAACAATATAACAATATATTTAAATCTAAAACACTGAATTTTAAAGATTTTTAGTCTTCAGTGTCTTCAGTAATCTGCTAATTTTCTTATCTCTTTTTGACTCTGAATAACAAGGAAATGTTTTTTCTGCTCCTTCACACAAAAGAGTTACTGTCTCTTCTTGCGATCGATTATTTACCTTCTGTTTGATGTGAAACCGTTAAATAATGAAATATGGGTCACAAAAATAACTTTTTATAAATTATGATGTGTTGATACGCGCTTTCAGCTATGAATCAGCGACATTTTTTATATGGATTATTCGTTTATTGAAAACGTTTTTTTTTGTCAGTATACTAATATGGAATTGGTGAGGTATCGGTATTGATTCCCTAAACCTCACATAGATTTCTCATTGACTCATAAATGTGCTATCCTAAAAACGTTTCGCGTTTCTATTTTATTTTTGCTGCCGACAGTAACCCACTGGTAGCCAAAGTTTAAAAAATATTCGTACAGATAATATTATATTGTTTCCAAAAAATTTAAGCTATTATTTATGAATATGAAAAGAATATTAGGATAAAAAGTTACACTTACCCAACTTCTTACTTTTGCTTATTTTCTTCTTCAGGGTTAGATGCTAGAATGAAGCATTAAACTAAAGATCACAGTCGCCATAATCTCCGCAGTGGAATATAGTCAGGTTTGTATGAAATATGGAGCACCATCAGTGATTACTCCTAACGTATTACTTTACTCTCTAGATCTTAGTAGTGCATTCTGTTGAATAATTCCGTATTTTGGTTATTTCCCTTACACTTTCTGTCGTCGCTTCTACTGATAGCGTAGCAACGCCATTTGGCCTATGAACTGGATTCTGCCCAGACATGATTGTCCCCTCTATCACCTCCTTGTGTACGATTATGGCAATCGACACATATGTGTTTAAAAGTGTGCATATTCTAGCTCACTTTCTTAATCGTTCGCCGTTTATCTTAATAACAATATTCCTTGTACTCACTTTTCAACTCGTTTACTCCCATTGTGTTCTTTCCATTGTTTTAAGTTCCTTCATTTTGGGTTTCTATTTGCTTTCCAGCACCTCTCCTATTATAAGATTAGTACATTCGCATTTAAAACACTTTTTATCACTATTATTATAATATTCGCATATACACACTAAAAACACCCACCTATTATTGTTATTTTTATTACCAACACATCCTTAGCTAATGCCCAACGGACTAAATAAATCAAGTTAGAATTTCACTAATTTTTCATGCCTTATTACTTTACTACTTTGCAACCGTAGGCCAGCATCATACGAAAATGTTTTTATTCTCAAAAATTGCACATTTTCATTAACAGATGTTAAAATACGTCAACAGCAAAGTTTTTTTTATAAAGAGGGGATTTTTTAGAACAGAAAGACCACAAAAGAAGCAACCATACTCATATCCAATTTCTTATTGACGAGAAAAATGAAATTCTTGCAGGCGTTGTCTGTCCATTCAATTCAGGTTTTTTTCCTGCGGTGAGTCCTGCATTCTCGGCCTCACATTTCTTTTTTCAGTATATTGTCCACA
>NW_027123925.1:3840-6137 GCF_001457755.1 Trypanosoma equiperdum
GCTTGTTGTTCTAATGCTTTCGTATTCAATTTGCACTTTTTCTCTTCACTAGTAGCCTTGTCGTTCCATTCACATTCGGGTTTGCCTCTGCACTGTTACGGTGTCGTTATGGCTGAGCATACATCTATTTGCTTTTGTGTGGTGTATGTGGTTTTCTTTGTTGCTTGTTCTGGTGGAAACAATGCAGTTTGCCTTTCCTGACACGTGAATTCCCTTGTTGCTGCCCGTTTGAGGCTGGATAGCTTGTCAGCTTTTACTTGCCGTTTTTCTTGTTCGTTCTTGTAGTTTCCGTGTTTCGCTGCTACTTCCGTAAGCTTTTGAACCCATTCTAACGCTTGTATACCTTTTTCTCCTCCCTGTCGTGTCTGTGTAGTCGACACAGTTGTCTGTGCTGTCGGCTGTGCACGAGGTTGACGATGTTAGTCCGATGCCTACGATCTGCTTTCCGGTGCCTAGCACTTGTAGTTCGGCTGCTACTCCAGCGATGGCCTTGGCTATTTCCGCTTTAAGTGCCATGCTGAGTTTGGTGTCGTCGCAGTTGTCGGTTAGTGCTTTTTGTTTTCCTCCCTGCATGGTTCCCCCGCTGATTATGTTTGCTGTGCCGGCTACGTCGCAGGCACCGTCGCTGTCGTCCGCACACAGGCAAAGTATGTCGTGCCCGATGCCTTTTCTCGCCTGCGCTTTTGTGCAAAACGCGCTTTTGCCGCCTGTCATTGTAGCCGTCTCTTTGCAGGCTCCTTTTCTTTCGTTGTAGCCTCCTTGCGTATCACTTCCGCAGAGTGCTGCCTTTAGTGCGGTGTTTATTTTGGTCACAGTTTTGGCGTCTCGGTCTGTTCCAGTTGCTTTGAGTGCGTTGTTTAAATGCATGGCTTCTTCCGCTTAAATTGCGACACCGTGTCTTATTAAGTGCACATCGCCGTGGTTTTGGGCCATTTTCTTTATTTTTTGGTATTCTTCGTCGTTCTTCATTGCTTTATCTGCGACTCGGGCTGCCCTCCATTTCTCCCAATGGTCCCCCCATTCTATTTTTTTGCTTTCGGGTTCTAATTTCTTCTCCATGGCTGGCCATTCGCCTTCCTCGCACTCGCCATCGAACAAGTTCTGCCATTTCGAGTCAGAGATTGACATATTCAGCTTCATTATTTCCAGGTAGTCGGCGTTGTCGCCTGCTGTCAGGTCGTCTTTAATCTGTCCTTCCTTGGCTACTCGCCAGGCCTCACAAAGAACCTTGTAATGGCCAGCTGCATCCTTCGCCGTTGCTTTCGCAATGCGTGCCCCAAGCAGTGCCATTATCAGTTGCGCTATCACAACTAAAAGTCACTGATTTTTGCGCATGTTAACGACACTACTGGAGGGAAGACTTAGAAAGTTGTTACTGAAATAGTTAAACCTTCGATGTTACGCTTATAATATATTTTAAAACTTGTTAATAGTGATTGGCTCTCTTTTCGTTACAAAAACAATAGTTTCTCGGTTGCTTCTCCCGCAGGAAGAAGAGCTAAAACTTAAAATAAATGCTGTTTCAACGTTGGTGCCGTCTGTGCAAGAAATAAATATACAGGACTTGTCAATTGTGTTAGTGTAATGGAAATGCTACCGGATATTACGCCTATACTTGGCTGCATTTCGGGTTTGTGTCGAAAAGGCTTACTTTTTATGTTTTTATAAAGAAGAGATTTGAACTGTTTTTGTTCCGGTTTACCTAACCCTCCGCAACCAAGCAGCTTTTCAGCTTTATTACGTTGTCGCTGACGGCTTTAACATTCAAATTGAGACCACTTTGTGTCTATGGTTATGAGCTTGGGCATTTGCAGCATAGTTTGCTCTGTTCTCCAAAAAGTCTTCTTCAACCAGAGGTAATCATCTACCTTTAAATGATGGAGCACTATAGTAGAGGTTCCAGAAAGCTTACGTGCTTCACCGCTTTTGTGTGCCGAAACATAGTGACAGTTCGGTACGTCTGCCATATGTAAATCAGCTACCTTGACTTTGTTTCTGATGACCGTGCCGACCATAATATCCTCGTTTAGAACGTGGTTATCCACATAGTTCGCAAATCTCCTGAAAGAAAATCCGCCAGATAGCACAAGCCGCAGCTGGTTATAGTTAGCGAAGCTGGTTGCAACGTCCCTCGACAGTGTGTTGGCATAGCCATTGGCGTACCAAGTCAATACTCCGGACAAATTGCTGAAACATTTCCCGGTCCTCCCCATATTCAGTTTCTCTCTTGGAAGAACCTCCAGATACTTTAGATACAATGGCACTGTCATAAAAATATCATCATCTGCTTTCATTAT
>NW_027123925.1:6147-7457 GCF_001457755.1 Trypanosoma equiperdum
GCTTTAAATATGTCCACTGCGAATTTGAACCAAAGATATGTTTTTCTACTCATAGTGAGTTCCGCCTCCCATCCCCAATTACCCGCATCTCCAATTTTTTTATTTGTTGTAGGGTTGACATCGCAAACGGGTAAAATAATAACATCCTGATTAAACTCTGCCTCTTCTGCAACAATTTCTCTGAGCTCGCAATTGTTATTTGTATGAGGGGAAAGAGCATAAACAATAAGTAACTTTCCAGTAAAATTATTTGACCGCCCTGCCACTTCAGGATAACTCCAGCATGTCTCTCTCTGTAAATTCCTTCTTCTAAAACTTTCATCATTATCTATTGAAGGTATTCCAGCCACAACCGAATAATCTCCACTTCTCCAAATCCTCCTTACATCCTTTGACAGAAATCGCATATACTTATCTTCATTAATTTAAAGTAAAATAGATTAAATTCACCAAAAAAGCTGTATAGCGACACACCCAAACTAATACTCACAAGAATAAAAGATAAAGAAACTAGTGTTTCAAAAATGCTTTCAATATACTTCATAAGACTTTATTGTCATACTAAGACGAGCTTATTATGAGTTAGAAAATCACATAAAACATTAAGGATAAAATTCAGTGGGAGCAACTAATATGTCTAGTGGAGTAAAAAGCGTTTAAAAATATAAGTAATAACTTTTTATTGATATGATGTAACTGTTTAAGGGTGTACACTAAGTAATGACAGTTTACATTCCACCATGTATAATTTTTTGACTAGAAGGTAACTTCAGCCACATACGGCACAGTCGTTGAATATAGAGTGCCTCTTTATACATTTGCATGGTAATTTCAGTAGATAGTTTCACTGTTTCATTCAAATATAGTAACAAGTTTACTGGTTTCTATGTTACCTGTACTGTCCATCTGGAACCTCCATGATACTCCCATCATCGGTGTTTTTTTAACAGCTTCTACAGGTTGGTCTACTATCATTTTTGCGCTAATATCTATCCCACTTGAGTAAAATGTGTGGATCGATAATCGACTACACTATTCAACATTTTAGGTCGGGCCGCCGTGGCGTCACACTCTGTATTTTTCTTCTCCATCTTCTCTTTTTTTTCTGAGCAAAAAAAGCAGAATCAACCCTGCGTGTTTACTGAATACACCCTCCTTTATCAGCTCTTTGTGTCTGCTGATTCCATTCGTGACGTTTTCGTTCTAAAATTCTAACAATCTATTGTCATCTCCCTTTCTCTTTTCCTCTACCTTCGTTTCCCTCAAAAATAGTTTTTCTCTCTCTCTTTGCCACTCGTCATTCCTATCAC
>NW_027123925.1:7467-7709 GCF_001457755.1 Trypanosoma equiperdum
ATTTTGTTCTAAAATTCTAAAATTCTATTTTCAGCCCCCTTTCTCTTTTTCTCTCCCTTCGTTTCCCTCAATAATAGTCCTCGTTTTCTCTCTCTCTTTTCCACTAGTCATTCCTATTACTCACTTACTTCCGCTGCACTTTTTCTATTGATTAGAGCGCCTATGCTTCTTGCTGGCGGCCGTCGGTCAAACCTGTGTTCCTACTACTACTTTATTATTATTATTATTATTACTGCTCTTAT
>NW_027123929.1:0-1197 GCF_001457755.1 Trypanosoma equiperdum
CGAATAACGAATAATAATGATGAAACAGAGGTTACGGAATATACGGAAAGGAAAAGTTGTGGTAAATGTCCTTTCAGCCCAACCTGACGCCAATGGAGTTGTGCACTCCGAATCAAAGTTGAGGTGCAATCAGCATAAACAACTAATGAGTGCGTACCATTGTGCCAGAATTGATTAATTTTATTTATTTTTTTTGCCATTATTAAGCTCAGGATGATTAACATTACATATGGAAAGCATTTGTCGCAGGAATACGCGTGTTGATGGAAACACTGAGCCATCATTTATATCATATATTAATAGTTGATTTCATAACTTAACCCCTTATTATGTTTTCCCTTGATAATTTTTATTTTTATGAAAAGGAAACAACATTTTGTATTGGGAATGTTTCAACAGAGAAGTTAAGGTGCTTGTAAGTGTTTGTGAATAAAATTAATGTGAATGGGAACAACGGCAACCGGAAGCAGGAAGATGCTATTAAATATTGTAAGATGTGGTACTGAATCGTGTGATGTATATTTTTGGATACAATGACAAAATAGGTTGAAACAGTTACGAGAAAGAAAAATACTGAAGCGGTAGCGATAGGTGTGGAATTTCATTATTATTTGCATAAAAGATATTGTCATCACTTTTTTCAATGAATATGAAAAGGGAATATGCGTAATGTCAAATGTAATGCGTAAAATATTTACTGTTTCAAGGAGAAGCGCACACATACAAATACAAACGCAAACGCATCCAGCACTTGAGAATGCATGGATGCAGCGTAACATGGGATCCGGTGGTGGTTAAGGCGTTTGTTTACAGTGCTCTGTGAAGCTGACGCTCCGTGTTTTCTTTTTTCTTCTTAAACCAATGGAGCCCCATTGGCAGCCACGACATTTCTCACGCCGATTAATTTACCTCAGCAATGGCTCTTCCGCGGTGTTTCGGCGGATGTTTGTGCTGGCGATGACCAGGAAGGGATCCAATATGCCCCCTCCCCCGACCATCCGTTGTTACATTCCAACCAACTCATTTGCACCAGCTTCACAGCGGGCCCATATCCCCTTCCTTACGGTACAGTTATAATAAATAAGTGTTAAAAAAGCCTGGGGAGTTTGTGGTGGCACAAATAAATGCAACAGCATCACACACACACACACACACACACACGAAGAAACAAACACCAAAACAAGGAAAATAGGAGCA
>NW_027123442.1:0-3693 GCF_001457755.1 Trypanosoma equiperdum
ATCTCTGCAATAGTATCTATACATTTAGGTATGAAATACGGAGTATTGTCGACTACTCCTCCTCTTGATGTATTTTTACTCCTTCCATATTCTTTTGTTTCTTCTGAGTATAACATAGAGAATACATTTGTCTTAAACGCTGGACTATGTTCCCACTAATTAATCCCTTCATCATTTTCTTGTGTATGATTATTCCTATATTTATGTTAGTGTTTAAAGTTTCGCATTTTTCATTTCATTTTCTGCAATTCTTTCACCAATAATATACATCGTGTTACCACACTGACGCACTCCAATTGAACACCTGACAATGATGTAAGTGCTTCAATTTTGGCTATCCAATTAGTAGAGACCGCCACTCTTATTATAATATTAATATATGCATACGTTTTTTATTATCATTATTATCATCTTCTTTGCAGTTACAACCGTAAATAATATCTATAAAATAAACAAAAAATAAAAATAAAAAACTTCGGAATAACACTCATTTTTACATCATATACTTATTACTTCTCACCAACAGGCAACTATCATACCACAATTTTCATATTTTAGCATTTAGAAAGGTTTTCACAGAGTGATAAAATTCTCACAAAAATAGAAAATCTCATAAAATTCTCAAATATGAGCAAAAATCCTTTACAAATAATTCTTAAAAGTGTTATATACTAGAAGCAAAAATGCAAGCAAAAGAGGTGCTTTAATTACTGCAGAAATAACAACCGCTCCCTCTTTGACTTTGCACTCGTTCCTTTCCTTATTCCAATCACACTTTTTCGTGTCACATTTATCTTCTTCAGTGGCTTTGCACTCATCTTTTTTATCCCTGTCTTTTTTTCTGTTTTGCCTTCTCCTGTCTCCTTTTCTTTACCATTTTCCCTTAATTTTTTTGAAATTTGTTGCATTGTGACTGTTGCTTTACCTACAAAATATGCCACTGCAGAAGCGAAGTCATCTCGAGAAGCGAGGTCGGCTATTTTCCCTTCTTTCTTTTCGGCGCCGGTTGTGTAGGTTATAGTTTCCGATGAAAGTGAGTTGAAAAATTCCTCTTTGAGATTTGTTTGCTCTCCCCTGAATAGCTTTGCTGCTAGAGCCTTTCTTTGTTCTGTGTCGTCTGAAAGCTTGTTTAATGGGGAGATAATGAGCTGTGCTAGCGCCTGTACTTCTGGTTTCTCGCTTAGCCCTTTCGCAGTTTCAGCCGAAAGAGAGTTGTACGTTGCTGGTTTGGCCTTTTGGGCTTCACACAACACCTTGCCCAGCTGTGCGTCTGTGATTAGCAGCTCCTTTCCTGTTTCCGTAAACTTCGGGCAGGATCATGCACCGCTAGTGCCTGTGAGAGTGGCCGTTGCCTTTGTGTATGTTGACTTGATCTTCGGCGGCGCCGCTGCCAGGATGTTTGTGGCAGCTGTGCTGGTCCCGCTGCTGTCTGGACAATACGGCCCCTCCCCGTTGCTGGTTAGTGCGACGCCACCTGCATTTCCTTTGGCCTCGGCTCCTACTGTTAGTTCGATCAGCTTGTTGATATTCGCGATTACTGAGGCGATGTTTTTAGCCTTTTGAAAGTGTTGACGAATCTGTCTGATCTTTTCCGCTCCCGCTGTTTCGCCGCTGCAGTCAATTTCTGTGGCCAGTGTGAACGTAGCCGTTGAGTCGCATGATTTTGTCGTTTCCCATGACAAAGTGACCGCACTGGTGCCATGCGTGCCGTCTCTTAGGCTCGCTGGTGCTGTTATAGCCGAGATCGCTTGCAACGCCCGTAGTTGTGCTTCCTTCGCTTGGAGCAGTGATAACGCAGAGTCTAGCTTTGGCCTGGATGCCTCGATCACTTTGCGTTGTTCGTTTAGTCTTTTGCCTGTTAAAGCCAGTAATACAGCATAACCTGGTGCCTTGGGCGAGTCGTGAGCTTTTAACTCCGCTAGGGTTAACTCTTTAAGCTCTTTCGCTAGTTGTTCCTTCTGATTTACCGCGGCCCTCAGCCAGCTATCTAGTTCATCGTAGATTTGCTTGTAGTAGAGCCTTTCCATGCAAATCGATGTTACTTCGTTATTGGCCGCTGTTTCGTCCCCGAAGACAAAGCCTACACACACCGCTATCGCCGACGCACATGTTAGTCCAATGAGCTTGCCAGAGTATGCTGCCCTGACCATATTGAATGCTATAACTGATCTTAAACTTGTGTGGATGTTATGTGGCAGTTTCGATATTAATTTCTTTTAATTACTATTCTGTTTGTTTAGGCATCACTTTCAGTTACAGAGGTGTGCTCGCTTTGGTTAGTAGTTAATATTTGTCATCTGTTTTTTCTAAAGCTACTGTTGCAACTTCGTTAATGTTCTAAGGTGATTTCGTCTCTTATTTGTCAAAATTCTCCCTATCATTCCTGTATTACAGTTGAAGTGACCCCGTGGACATTCATTTAATCACTAAATCTTGACCTTATTACCTCACTGTTGCTTGATTATCAAATTAAAAACAACGACCTTCACTATTAATACAGTTTCATCTTTCCATTTTCAAATGGAATATGAGTGTAAATCTCTTTCTATTACTTTTAGTTTTGTAGTCAGATGTTTTGCCGTGTATTCTATTCTTTTATCTGTTTTTATTCCTTCCCTTTTGTTTTCTATTTCTGTTTTTCGGAAAAAAATGGCATATCATTTTGTGCTGAAAAGTGGATACTGTGTTTTTTTCATTGTTCTCCCCATAACCAAATTGTGTGAGGATGACTATCGTCATAATTGTGCTATAAATTAAAAGATTACGTCTCTTTCTCCCTTCTTCTATTTTTCACTCGCACTCTTAAATAATCTTATCGCACCCTTACTTTATTCACTTCATTACATTGCAGTAAGTGCTTTTATTTTGACCCTTTCCTGTGGTGGTAACATTATTCCTACTACAATATTCGTATATACACACTCACAACACACTCTATTATTATCATCATTATCATTACTGCTCTTATCAATCATAAAAATAATTATTATGATAACCTTCACTAGTGTCTATGAGATAAAACAAATAAAGATGTTAGCAACCTTTTCAAAATATCGCTTGTTTTTCATGCTCTATCATTTTATTACTTTATATCCTTAGGCTACTATTATACACATTTTACAAATTTTTAAAATGTTCCACACTATTACAAATTTCAATAATTTTCACAATTATATTAAAAGGTGTTAAAATAAATCAAGTTTTAGCAATTCAAGAAAATTTTAAAAAATTAGTGCAGGATTGAAACTGTGAAATTTAATAACTTCTGTAAAAATGAGCAAAATTATTTTAGAAAATTTAATTATAGAAGCAAAAATGCAAGAAAAATAGGAGCCTTATAATCACAATAAAATTACTCCCTGTTCTTTTTGTTTTCCTATCTTTCTCCGCTTTAGCACCCTCTTTAACTTGGCATTTCCCATCATTATGTTCTCAATCTGTGTCCCTTTTCCATTCGCTTTCTGTAGTTTCTGGCTTGCATTCGTCCATTTTAGAAATCTCCTGTTGTTTGCCATCACCACTACAGCCACAATTTGTGTTTGCTTGTGCCGCCGTTGTCGCTGCTTTCACTAAATAATAAGGCGCTGTCTTGCCTAGTTGCCCCTCCGTAGCAAGCTCCTTTGGAGTTGTGGCTGCATCAGTGGCGGTTGCTTCTTTCTCTATCCCCTGGCGATGCCGGCCACCTCAACGTGG
>NW_027123489.1:0-4295 GCF_001457755.1 Trypanosoma equiperdum
CAGTACCGAAATCTTTGTTTGAAGGCCCTTGAGGAGCGACGGAGGATAAAGGAAGCTGAAGATAACCAAACAAATGCTGAAAATGTTTGTGCTGAACCTACCTGCGACGATAACGCTGATGCTTGTCTGGAGGAGAAAGCTGCTGATTCAAGCAAGTAACATCTTTTTTTTCTTTTCACTAACTTATGTTTTTAGCGGCACGTTACAGTGTACTAATTATCGTTTTACCCTCTCTTTTTTATTTTTTAATTTGTTAAAAAATTTTCCCTCAAAACGTCTTTTCTTTTTGTGAATTACTATTCCTTCCCTTTTTTTTTTTGTTTTTGTGGGGAAGGGGGAGGAAATTGTGGTAATGTAAACTGGTATATGTGTTTAATAACTTAAATGCCTTATGATGTGCAATTTCATTAGTAGTTCCGCTGCTTTCCAGTACCGAATATATTTTATGTTACTTAGCCTTCGCTGCGATGTAACAAGTAGTGGGGTGGTTGATTACTTGGCATATATAATGCACAGCATCAGGGCAGAGGCCACAGTTGTTTAGTTACACATTTTCCTACCTTCCATAATGTTGTTTTTTTTAGATTGAGCGATTCTTCCCCTTAAACTAATAATGTTTTTTAATTACCTCCTTCTTCCATCTTTTTTTTATTTTTGAAGGTCAGATTCCTTTTTATTATTATTATTTCTTCTCCCCTTTTCTGTGACTGTCTTTCAACCGCTTAGCACGTTGTTAGCGGAAGGACAAACGAAAACCTTAAAGGTTTTTGTTAATTTTGTCTATTTACTCTGTTTTGTATCGATTTTCTTTTGAAACGCCACTGAAAATGTGGAGCACATTTACTTTTTTTCCGGCTGTTCACACATGTACACATGCTTGGCCTTTCAAATCCACGCAAACCTTTGAACGCCTCTTTTTTTTTAAGTTTCTTCTTAAGAGAACGTTTTTTTTGATTATTTTTCTTTTTTAGTTTGAATACTACAAAACTTCTTGTTCCCAATGTATTGGTTAATTGCCGGTCGTGGGATTTTGGTCCTTAACACGTAGCGGATAGATGCGTCGCTCATGATTAACCTGTGCTTTACTGCTTAATTCCTTTAGTCATAGTGTAGGAAAATATACGAATAGCAAAATGCAAACCACATCATGGGAGCATGGCATTCATTGTTCAATGTCTGCGGTGATGATGAAAGGTGCAGAAGCCAACTTTCGTTGCTTCGTCGGGGAACCCGTGTGCAGCGAAGGTTCCTCTTAACCGTCGGGTGCTCGGCATTTGACAGGCAGTAGCTTTATACCGCGTTCATCCCATTAATTATTCTTTTGCTTTGTTGCCTCTACAACATGCTCGCTTGGGAATCAGCCGATGCTGATGTTATTGCACACGTTTATATTTGTGTTTACGTGTATGCTCACCTGTGTACAAGAGGAAGAAGCATGTGGGCCTATCCATCACTACCAGAGCGGAAACCTGTTGCACCTAAAAGGTGATAACCCATTGAAAAAATATTGCTATGTAGGTGAAAAACAAACGGCAAAGAAAAAAAGGAAGGGAAAGCTAAGCAAAGCATATCCCTCACCCAGACGTCTGAGATAAACGTGAAACTGGACGAAGTGAAATAACACACAAAAGAGTAATTGAACAAATGGTTTCTTCTTTGTCCCCAAATGCCACTCAGAGGGAAGATGGTACGACCCAACGCTACGAAGCACCAAAGCCCTATTTGTAAGGTAGCGAAGGGAGACGAGGAAAGGGGCTAACGCTGAGGCGGGAAATTTTAGCGGAGGCAGCGGGAGGAACGTTGGGATTTACAGGGCGCAAGTGACGTCATCATTCTCTGGCAAGTTTTTGTGGTAAAACAGCGAATGCTCCGGGTGGGAATGAAGTGCTTTTAGAGTGCCCTATACCTTTTTAACGTGCTTTTCTTTCTTTCTGACTTTCGTTTGCTTCGCGGCGGCAATGTACGTGCTCACTTTGGTAGTATTTCCAATACCATTGGTAACACTATTTACTGGGGAAAAACGTTAAAACTCTGTATGCGATGTGTTGACGGCGATTAGTGGTGTTGGAGCGAGGAGGTCTCGTTTTCTCAATATTCCACGATGGGTGTGTGGGTGTGTCGCAAGGGCGGGAAAATTTCTCGTAGCAATTCCTACATATTTGTCGTGAGCAATTCACCAACGCAGCAAGATGAGGGAACCGCGCATTGGGGAAACAGGGGTTTACATTTCGCAGAAGCGCTTAATAGACATGCACAAATAACACATGTTTGTTGGATGTTTGATCATGCACATGTAGTGGAGAAAGTAGACGCACACCCTTCCGCGCACCAAGCTAGGAGAGATCAAGGATTCCATCCTTAAAAGCGATGATGCTTGGTGTAAAGCATATTTCTTGATGTGACATAACTTTCGGGTGAACTACGTATTGGTTGGGGAGGGTTTCCCCTTGAATGCAAGGCGAAATTTAGGTGGTTACAATTGAATGTATTTTTACTTTTTTTTTTCCAATGGCGTGCCTCCCAGCCAACGTTATTGGTGAACGCTCTTCAGATGTGAATACGTGAGCGCACCTACAGTGCGAGTTCTTTCACCCATCAGCACGGGTATGTTCCTACTCCGAGGTCAGTCCAGCTTGGCACCTCGGTGCATCGGGAGGCCCGCTGTGAGGTAGAGTCACCTCATTTTTTTTCCTTGTGTCAGTTAAAAAGCCGCTTCGCTGTATCAATGGTAAAGCTCTGTGACGACGACACTGCGGCAGGAGGTGAAGCTTGGGCTCAAAGTGTCCAATTTGTGTGTTGAGGTGCCCCATCAACCTGAAAATCTGTGCGCACGTTGGGTGCCACTCTGGTGATTTGGTGCGCGTGTCCCCAAGCGTAATCAGCGATCCACTTGGCGGTGCCACCCTCTCCTGCGATCAAACGGCTGCGTCTGGCGCCAATGCGGCTGACGTTGTGCCAACTCCCATGGTAAGAGGCCCTGGTAGGAAGGGTCTACCCGCCTTTGGATTTGGTGGTGAAACTGCGGTGCGTCCACTGTTTTATATTTTCCTCTGCAATCGTATCAGTGTTTAATGAGAAGTATGAAGGGGCTTTCTGTTTCGTTGCTTGCATCTTATTCACGCTCATCTTGTCTTTTTGCCGAACAAGTCGGTGTTTGAGGTACCTCATCCTACTACGAACGGCCGGGTCCCTCTACGTTCGGAACTGAAGATACACGATATCCACTTTATGTCGCTCTCATCACCAACGTGATGGGTAATGCTGTGCGCGTTGAAGGGAGAATGCCTTCAAGTTAACATGAGGGTGTTGCCACCCTGCCTGCAATGATACACCCCTGGGCTCCTTCAACTCATCACCGCAAAAAGGACTGCGAATTCATAACCCCGGAAGGTCTCCCTCAATATCTCTTGGACAATTCAGCACCTCTCCGTTTACATACTTCAGACGTGTCCCTCTGATGTTCGGCGATGTGATAAGTCATTCCTTGCAACTGCAAGACTTATTGCGTCTCTATGCGGGCATAGCTCCAGTTTATTAGGGAGGGGGAATCAGGTGCGAGTCCAGGTTCGTCACCTCGCTGTGAAGCACGTTGTAAATGCCACGATGCTCGGTTGTAGAAACCGCTGCGTAACTTTGCGCTCATGTGTCCTGCCGGGTCGCGTCACGTGGCAGTGATTCTCAGCGTCAAAGGGGTCCCCGACGGTATTACAAGCTTGAACCGTGCTGTTTTCAGTTGCGCAACCATGGCCATCATATCAGTGAACCGTAGCCTCCCCGAAGGAATCGTAGGGAAGCGACTGGGGGCGTGCGAGCACTCACCAACGACTAATGTTTAGTTTCCTTCCACCCAATTATGTGCCGCACTGCGTAGAGGATGTCTTTGCGCCCTGTGGGGAAATCGGAGCCTTCTCAGCCGAGAGATAACTGAGTGCAGATGTAAACTACCACAGCCACTCAACAGCCACTGCCAAGTGAAACGGTTTACGTCATACCGTTTTCACTGCATCCGTATTTTACTCGTCTTTGATGCCATCAGCATCAAACAACATCATAAATACAGTAGTGTGCCACAAACTCCGAGTTATGCTTACTCTAACCGTAGAAGCAGAAAGGGTATGACAACAAAGGAGTCATTAACCCCTCAAACCACGTAGAATACATATCAGTCCCCCTCTCCACCCCTACGCCAGGAAAGCACATTTCACATAATGTCGGAGAGACTAATGTGACTACAATGCGCGCACAGCACCTTTATTACCAAAAAGAAATGGACAAGCGAAGCAAAAAAAAAAAAA
>NW_027123489.1:4305-4779 GCF_001457755.1 Trypanosoma equiperdum
AAAAAATGAGGGATTGAACCTTCCAAATGGAAAGCACCTCCCGTCTTTTTCATGAAAAACAGCAAGCAAGATGTATTCTCCCAGACAACAATAGAGCTATGATTAACTTCTCACCACCTAGTTTCGTTCTCCCAAAACTTAATGCTCTCATTTCTCCCCTTTTCGACTTATTGAACCTTTGAACAATACCACAGACTAACAGCAATAAACAAGCACGCAGTCACGTAAAGGAACCTAACATTTTAGGGAAACAAAAATTATCTGGCAGCACACTGGGTGAAACATCGGGAGGAATACAACTGAGCGTACTGTACAAAACATTGCCATGAGCGCACCCGTCGACAACGTCGTGGTGGGGCGGCTCTCTACAGCCAACCAAAACCCCATCAACGAGCCCCGCCGCTTTGCGCTGTTGGTTCTCGGAACATGTTGCTCAATCTGTACATCCTTCATGTATGCTTTCAATCTTATATC
>NW_027123489.1:4891-5287 GCF_001457755.1 Trypanosoma equiperdum
CTAACGGTGCTGTGTCTCGGTGCGTTGCTGTTTGCCTTGACATTACGAGGTGACATCGAAGGAACTGTTGTGAGACTCAGTGTCTACAATGGTCTCATGACATTGGGATGTATGTTGTTTGACTTAGGCGGTGTGGTGACAGTACTCAGCGTGTTTCCATCCAACCGTGGTGCCATTGTGGCTATCATGAAGAGCTTTGCAGGACTTGGTTCCGCAATCCTAGGCAGTATTCAGTTGGCCTTCTTCAGTGACAGGCCAGATATATATTTCTTTTCTATCATGTCGTTTGCCCTAACGGTTGGTATCCTCGGCATTGTATTCATGCGTCTGCCACCATTCCATTTGACGGGCTATCAGGAAAAGCACCTTGATGAAGAAGAGAAGGCACAGCTTCGC
>NW_027123930.1:0-1835 GCF_001457755.1 Trypanosoma equiperdum
AAAAATCTTTTAAAAGAGTCAAGTTTCATAATTGTCATAAAATGGAGCAAATATCATTGTAATGCCAAAATGATACCAAGCTCATAAAAGCAGCATCAATCAGAGAAAACTCTTTATTTACAAGAAAAGTCTAATCTTTGCACGTTTTACCTTTCTATTTTAAATTCTACCATTTTGTACAAGCTTCCGATGTAACATGGATAGAACAATTTTCCATTTCAGCCGTATTATCGCCGGATTTCTTGTCTCTATTCTTCTCCGCTGAGTCAGGTTTCTTATCGTCGTCGGCTGTCTGGATTTCTTTGCATCCCAGCGTCTCTGGCGCTTTTCTCGATTGACTTACAAATATTGCTAAGGCCTTGCCGAAGTTCGGCTCTCCTGCTGCTTCATCGATGCTTATTCCGCTCGTGGTGTCACTTATTTTTAAGCTTTTGTCAAGTTTTTTCAGTTCTTAAAAATTTTTTCTCCTACGGTTCCGTCGCTTACACCGATCAACCGTTTGACTATATCGGTCCGCTTTTTTTGGCCTGATTTGGTTGAGATTTCGCCTGTTATCTGCATGGCCGTATCTTGTACGTCTGTGTCTGCTTCGACTTGGTCTACTGTTGTTTCTGCTAGAGTGCTTGGACTTGTTAGGTCGCTATCTCGTATGTCGCAGACACTGTATATTAGTGATTTGGTTTCTAGATGCTGCTTCCGATCGTCGGGGGTCGCTGGTTTGCAGCTCCCCTGGTGTTTGAGGTCGATTGGCTGTTTGGCGTAGCTTGGCGTTGTGAGCGTTGGGATTGTTATTCCTTGGCCGTTGGTCGGCGTTCCATCGTCGCCGCACGCCTGGTTGCTTACCGCTGCTTGGTTGGCCCCGCCGTTCCCTTTAACTTGTACAGAGACTTCCAGAATCGTTTGTTTAAGCTGTGCTTCAGTGGCTAGTTGCAGTTGGCCCGTTGATCTGACTTTTCGTGCCGCGGCTGCTAGCTTTGCTGCTGCTTCCGTTGTTATCGTGCAGGGTTCTACTGCTGTTGTCGTAAGTCTCGCTGTGATTTTGCACTTTTTGCTGAAACTGCTGGCCAGGTGGGTTGTGCTTTCGTCGGTCGTTGCTGACGTGTACCGCGCTGTTTGTTTGCCGTTTGCAGCTAATCAAGCTTCGAGTGCCCCCCTCCGTCTATTTATCTCTTTCACCAGTTTTGTCAGCTTAGGTGTTGTTGTTGCTATTTTGCCGTCGGCTTCTTGCTTGCGCCTTTTTTCTAATACCATCAGAAGAAGATACGGATCCTGTTTTTTTTGCCAGCGTGCTTCGCCGCCGCCAATGTTAATTGCCTCAGCTCGCTGCCTAGCGCCGTTGTTTTGGTTAATAAAGTTTGCATTTGACCTTCATAAATAGCCGCAACTTCTTCGAGGTACCGTATTTCCGCACAGGGGCTGTTTATGGCTGTAATATCCTCATCCGCTTTTGCGTGCAACGAAAACGTCACCAGCGCTAGAGCAGATAGTTTCCTTAGGCTACTGTGTCTTATGAGCATGTCTCTGGTAGGGTTGAAGCGAAGAAGTGAGTTGGCCAGAGAAAATTTAAATCTCCTCTAAATTATTAAGGGTTTGCGCACGTTTTGTGGCATCTGAACTTGGTGACTCTGGTTTGGCGTGTGTCTCGAGATTCCTGTAGCAACTACTCTGTAGTTTGCCACTGCACAAAGTGCTACGGGGAGGCCTTACTTGCACCTTCTTAGGCTTGTGAAAAAAAAACGTACCTTTTTCTGTATCTTTTGGCCTCTAGGTATTTAAAGCGTGGTATTACTGCTAGTCTAAGCGACAGCGTCAATATCTGATGCATCTATTAGTGT
>NW_027123931.1:0-23495 GCF_001457755.1 Trypanosoma equiperdum
CCTTGTGGTGATGAGTGGAGTGGAGATTGTATTCTACAGGAGTTGCAAAATTTATCCAGTATCTGCACCTTCTTTGCTTAACTAAATATACATTTGTTTGTTTATTATTTTTTTTGTCTGTGCATTTATTTGTATTTTTATACTTACCTTTTCTTTCTTTCTGCATTTTTTTTTTAAAAAAATCAAGCAAGTTCAATCATTATCATTATTATTTTAGCGTTTATCTTTTTTTTTTTGTCTTCCCCTCTACCGTTTGACGAGCCTTTTTTTTTCGAGAGAGAGAGAGAGTTATCAAGGTAGGACGTTACATCGCCAAGTGACTGGTAGTTTAGTCTGTAAGTTACATTTACCGTTAAAAATTATATTTGTTAGTTTGTTAGTTTGTTTTTTGTTTGTTTTTTCTCGTCTTATATCAGTTGGTGTGTGTGTGTCTGTCTGTCTGTCTGTGCCTTCAGCATCGGTGGAGCAGTAAAATATTTTAAATATAAATATTAATATAAATATTTATTTATTTATATATAGTGAAGCAATTGCAGTCGATGGCTGTAATAACGAATACCTCAAGTCTTAATGGAGGGTTCGTTTCGGGGTCATTTATGTTTCTTAACGATATTTTTTTATACTATTCAACGAGTGACCTTATTTGGGTGGGTTTCATATCAATGTTGATGTTCATTATAATGTTGTGGTTGTCCAACGTTGTGGTGCCGGCTATTCGTATGGACCGTTACTTGGCGAATATTCCACGCGCTCCTGGCGGGCTTCCGGTGTTGGGTCACGCTTTAGAACTTTTGGAAGGTTCTCCGTCTTCTAAAATGGCCTCATGGAGTCTTAGGCCATGGAAGGCAAAGAGAGAAAATACGGTGGCAGTAACCAAAGCAGGAACTAATCGAATCGTGGCATTTACTGTTTTTAGTCAGCGCGTGGTGTACATTAATGAACCAGCTCTCATCAAGCGTGTGCTGCTCAGCAACCAGCGGAATTATACGAAAGATATCGCATCGTCATACAAACACTTCATGTGTCTCCTTGGGAATGGTCTAGTTACAGCTGAGGGGCATAAATGGAGAAAGGGACGACTCATGCTTTCACATTCACTGCGAATTGATATTCTTGAGGATATGCCTGAAATGACTATGAGGGCTGTTGGAAGAATAATGGAGAAATTGCGAACTGTCGGCAGTGGGGTTCCGTTTTTAGACCTTAACGAAGAATTTCGGCACCTGACGTTACAGGTGATTGGAGAGACGGTGTTGTCCCTGAGCGCTGAGGAAACGGATCGCATTTTTCCAACCCTCTATTTGCCAATTGTACACGAGTGTAACCGCCGAGTTTGGGAGCCGTGGCGCGCCTTCATGTTCTTTTCCGATGGCTTTCGAGAGCGGCGCAGGTGTTTGAAGCGACTTAATGCAGTCATCTGCGACATCATTCAGGAGCGCTGGAGGCAACGAAATGAAGGTTCTCAGAAAGATGTCATGTCCCTTTGTTTGTCGCAAGTTGATGCTCTCGATAATAATATGCTCCTCCAGCTTCGAGACGATGTGAAGACGTTACTTCTTGCTGGTCATGAGACATCTGCAGCGTTGCTCACATGGGCCACTTACGAAGTTATATGCCATCCAGAAATACGGGACAAGGTGGTGGAGGAGGCGAAGGCACTTTTTGATCCGGCGCATTGCGACAGAACTATGGAAACACCAGAAGGTGTGTGGGGCATTCCATCCGCATCTGCTGTACGGAGCTCACTGCGCTGGACGCCTGCTGTTCTGCGTGAAACATTGCGTAAACATAGCGTTGTTCCGTTGGTAATGCGGGTGGCTGTCAATAACGATAAGTGGCCTGCTTCTGAAACAGGTCTCGATAAGGATGTTGTTATTCCTGCCGGCTGTTCGGTAGCCGTGGGAATTGAGGGCGTTCATCAGCGGCCTGATATCTGGGAAGATCCTGGATCATTCAATCCAGAACGATTTCTCGATGTCGCCATACCGAATGACACAAATTCACCACCAACTGGTGAAAAGTACGAGAAACGCATCGACCCGTATGCGTTTATTCCTTTCATCAACGGTCCCCGTAACTGCCTCGGGCAGCATCTTTCCATGATGGAAACCCAAGTTGCCCTGGCTTATTTATTTCTCAACTGGGATCTGCAGTTGCATGGCGCCGTCTCTCAAAGTGATACCGAAATCAACAAGGAACTTCAGCAGGAAGTGGGACGGCCGCATAAGTTTCTTATACCGATTGTACCTGGTAATGGTCTAAAGGTGGTGGGCCATCCGCGACCTCGTTATTAACATTTCCATTGAAACCCTTTTGTATGACCCAACCGTTGCGTCCGAGTGGTGGCGATACCGCAATTGAAACGTGCTGCCGGTAAGCAATTTTCAAAGTTCTTTCGAGGAGGAGGAGGGGGGGGTGGAGAAGTGCGAGTACGCTGTATCATTATTAGGTGCTGCTTTTGCACATAAGCAAATAAGTATATATATATATATATATAATATAATATATACATGTACATGTACATATGCGTGTCTATAATTTTGGTTTGGTTGCATGAAGCTTCACATTTTGATGCCTCACGAAGACCACTCGAAGGGTTGCCTCCTTTATTTGTTTCTTGGCATTACGTTGTTTGTGGGAGCAGCAGCGATGCAGCAATTTTCATTGAAGTTACTAACTCTGCTACTTGACGGTACGTACGGTGGTGCTGGGCCCTTTTTTTACCGTTGATTGCGGAGGGGGAGATAAACACAAATAAAATCATGATTTAATTGCGTGCTCTGTTGCACTACCTTTCCTTATTATTATTATTATTATTATTATTTTTTTTCACTACTCAAAAGTAGGTAGGAGGATTATGCTATCAACGCCCTGTCCTTTTAGGGAGAAGAGCGATACATGTAATGTAGTGAAACCCGAGTCGCGAGCGCGCAAATGCGCTGAAGCGGTTAATGGTTCAACACAAGGAGTATCTGGTGATAATTCATGGGGTATGTCGTGGCCATCTCTTTTTCCGCGGAATCCTGAAGGGTTGAAACCGGGTGAACCTTTGATAAAAAATAATAGTCCCTCTTTTTCCAATACTCGAGAGTCCGTAACTCGGCCACGTCGGCCACCCCCTAAACCATATGATAGAGAACATAACTCTGATAGTGAAAAAGGGTGTATTGGACAACAAAAGGCATGTAAAAGTTCTCCCATGCCTCGCCTTCCTGGGTCTTCCTTCTTACAGTATTTAACAAATTCTGCATTGAGGGAAACTGAGGGAGTTGAAGTTGATGAAAGGGGTCCCCAACAACGGCGTAGTGGCAGTGAGGCCGGTACACTTTCCGAAGACAAAACTCTAGTTAGTGATGGAATTAGTTCACCACCTTCTCGCGTTACTTTTCCCGTTAGCATGAAAATGTTTGCGAGAGAAATGGCAAAAAATTACGATAAACTATGCCGCGCCTTGTTAGATGATGATGGTGCTATTTTTGATGACAACGAACGGATAGAAATTGCTGACGTCTTGCGCAACATTGGCGGGACTGTATCGAAGATTTGCATAGCTGCATATGATTCTGAGACAAACTTGGACGCCTACAACACGGTATCGGACGCGGTGGTGTCGAGAGCTCAACTTCATGAAATACGCGTTAAACAACTTACAGAAGAAGTTGAGGTTTGTGTCGACGCGAAGCGTGAGGCGTTGGCTGACGCCGCAAGGCAACTCAGAAATGAGCGGGCGGCACTAAAAAACATTCTCCTGCAATCAAATTGCTGTGCCGATTCAAGTTTAACTTCCCAAATAACTTCCACGGAAGTCGGTCCGTCTGGGAATGAGAGCGATTCCGCTGCAGTGGCTGTTGCTGAGCAGCCAACCAAAATATTTGGGGAGGTTCAAAAAGGCACCAAAACTTCTGGCAGCAGCAATGCGTCTGATCCTTATTTGCCCCCCGTTGTGTATCGTAGTGGTGGTCGTTCAACTCCTGAAAGTTCACTTAATTCGTCAATCGCCTCCAGAGAGTCCCAAACTCAAGACTGCGTTTGCAACTTGATCGCGCAGGTGCCGTTGCATGAACTGGCGAATGAATTGCTACGATCAAGGCGCCAGACACTTTTCATTTCCCAACTCGGCAACCAATGCACTGCAGCCAATGAATTGCGCATGATGCTGATGCAAAAAGAAATGGAAAATTTTATAAGGGTCTGTAGTCTTTTGGAGCAGGATTATCTTTTCAAAAAGGATCGGCTCCTTGGAAGCTGCTTCACGCAGGCGCCTACAACTCCGACCACCCGTAGTTGTGGTGTTCCCATCACCTAACGATGTTTCCCTGCTGTATAATTTTCGTTGCACATCACAGTCTCTGTTGATTTGAAGTAATGTCTTGCGCTGGAGTAGTTAATTTTGTGACACGCACTCCTTCCCACTGGTGGATATTTTTCATTTTTTTTTTCTGTAAAATCGGATCATTTGCTTTGTTTTCATCTCCGCTGACATTTCCCAGTACTCCGCTCCTCTCCTTTTACTTCTCTTTGTATGTGTCTCTATCCCATTTGTGTATAAAGGATTATCAAACATAACCGTTTCAGCTGTGTTTGTTTGTTTGTTTTTTTCGTTTGGTACATGTTTTTACGCTGTTTCACCTGATGAATGAAGCGGTGGTAAGCGTCGGTGGAGTGAGAAAAGTATTGAATACATTGCAAAGAAAGCATCAGTGGCTCATAAATGATGCTCGTCTTTTTTACATTGGTGGCCAGTGGCATGGCACAGTGCAATCGTTGATAGTGGAACACTTGTCACGCTGTCGGGAGCTGAAGCGACCGCTGGTGCAACATGAACATGTGGGAAATGTTCTGCATCCCCTTCGATTAGAGGATGAGTACAGTCGCAAGGAGCGTTTTCTCCAGTCGCTGTTCGATGAAGCGGATTTCAATGTTTCGGCTGATCCCCTTTTTTATTTATTCTCTGGCTCCTGCTGCAACATTGGGGTCCAAGAGCCAGTTGGTAATAATTTTTCGAAAGCTTGCGAACTTCCTCTTACAGTAAATGAGGCGGCTGCGCATGTCAGGCGGCACACCGCACACCAGTCCATGTCGGATCGTTTTCCCTCATCCGTTGAGCCGCATCTGTTGGAAGGCGGTTTATCTGACAAAAGTGCTATCGTGTGTACTCCTGTCGTTTTTTTGCGGGAGTTATTTCACAGCTGCGCGGCAGACGTTGTGGCACTTGACTTCAGTGGGCCTCATGAAATGGGGATGTTTCCACAAAACTCGGTTTCTACCGTAAGCGTACTGCAGGATGTCAGAGATGCGATGACGCTAAGTTCGTATCTTCTTAAACCGTCAGGTGCCTTGTTGTTAAGGTTTCCTCTCTGCATGGTGTCCCGAGAAAAAGGAAGTTTCCTGAGACTCATGAAATGTCTAACCTGGGGCTTTCAGGTATCGAGGCGTTGTGTGGATGGGGAATATATATATTGTTTAGGTTGCAGGAAAGTTGCAGAGTATCCGGCTGCTGTGGAGCACCGACTTCGACCCTCCAGACGTGCAGGTGGTGCAGAGAAGGGTACCGGGAGGCGGAACTTCCGCAATAACGTCAAGCGCTCTTACTTCGCTGCGTTAATGCCCAGTTTCACGAATGCCGCTTTTGTCAAGGAACCAATGGAGGGTTCGGCTCCGCGCGACAGCGGTCCCGCCAGAAACGCCAAAATGGATGAAGAAGTGTTTTTTGGCGTATCTGTTGAGATGATGGAGAAGGGTTTGTACAACCACAAACCTGACGAGTAAACTTAACCCTTGTACTATTTCTCTTCCTTACATCCCTTCGTTATTACACGTAAAACAGCCAGCGTTACATTCCATACTGTGTTTATTATTGTTATTATTATTTTCTTGTTGAAATTCTGTCTAGGATAACCTAACCAGATACACATGTGATCTTCTGTGACAGGACTCATTTTTCCAGCACCAACAACTTCTTTTCCCCCCCTTTTTTTTCTTGATTTCACTGTCACATGAATAGTCGCACCCCTTACGAAAAAAGAAAAGGGGAGATGATGAACCACCAGCGGCCCGAAATGGTGAACCCCGTCGGTACGATGGTCTCCGGCGTGTTAAACATCGCTCTGTTATTTGCCGCGTTTACAGCAGTTTATATTGTTGTCAAATCGAATCATGGTGTTGATCTGTTTAGTATGGCCTGGAACGACTTCCTACGACCCAACTACGATGACGACTTGTAACAGTCGACATGGCTTTGTTTTTTCTTCTTTTCATTCAGTGCCACACAAGTTATGTGTGATGTGGAATGATTATGTGTGTGTGTGTATGCCACAGTACTGTGAGGATATGAGGCGTCACTTAGCCTTTTCATTACACTTCTCCACACACTTTCTTCTTTGCTTGCTTGCGTTTCATCGACATGTTATTTCAATTCATCCGTTTGATATACATCAGTCACATTTATTTTTATTTTTACTTTTCCTCTTCCCTTTGTTTGTGGCGAACTAACATCATTATGTGAGCACGCAAGCAGCTTCGTTATCACCAATATTTTTCTTCCCTTTCGTCTTGTGAATGAGATGCTAACGATGATGAGGGGGTTTCTCTTAGTCCCACTGCTCTTTTACGCCTTCTTTACCACTGGTGGCAGAGCAGTGAATGTGCAACTTCCTCATCAAATTACCTCGCGTATGAGTGGGGAATGGGGTATTGTGGTACAAACTCCATGTCGCCCATTTATTATTGGTGAAACGGTGACCTTCACTGACGGTACCGCTTATATGCAATCCGTAAATGTTAACTTCACAGGAGCCCTCGAAGGAACTGTTGAACATGATGCGAGTGGTCTCAGGGCATTTGCTGCCGGAGCGGATGAGGAGGCGGTGAAACATTACATCATTTGTGGTGAGCGGCTCAATGCGCTTCCAACAGAATACCGTCCAGGTTTTGAAGGAGAAATGCGAATGACGCAGCTGGTGGAATATGTGGGGCACTTCTCGAAACCCGGAAATGCAGCAAGTGAGTGCGGTACAATTCAACCAAGCGTATTTGTTCGTGCAATTGGAAGCGATGCACGAGGCCTGAAAAGTGACAGCTGGAGGGCGAAGCAAACGCTTCAGTACGTCGAACTTGAGTTCGTTGCTAACAGTTTAACGGCTTCGTGTGTACATAAGAAAGACGTCACTGAGGATGAGGGTTCACAAGGCTCAACCAACCGGCGTAATGCAGGAAGGAGGAGGAGGGGACATCGTGTCAGTCGCGGTGTAGGTGCAGGAAATAATCCACAAGGTGCAACAGATCAGAGGGCGTATGAAGGAAGTATTATTATTGGATTAACACGGAGGAAACCACCGGAGAAGGGGTTTTATGAACAGTACAGCATGAGTATCTTTTTTGGTGTTGCCATGTTCGTGTTCCGTATCGTCCAAGCCTTCAAATCTTACCGCAGAGAGTCAAGTGCAGCGAGGTGAAGGAGAGTCATCTCTCCATGCTCTTCTCCCACATCAGCCCACACGTACCGAATTACACAACAACTAAACCGCCAGGATCGTTGGCTTAAGCTCTCCGTAGGTGTGTCAAATGGTTGTCTCTAAAACCTTTGTTTGTCCCATCATCTTAACTTCACGTGTAATCGCCTTGGATACTCTCTACGTTTTGTATTTGTAATTTTCAGGTAGCACTTATTCGTTCCCAATTTTTTTTTCTTTACTGTTTCTCTTCACGCGTTGCCGCTTTCCTGCGTGTTCGAGTTTGTGAAGGAGACACAACCGGCATAGTAAGTGGTGCAACAACTTTTGCCCATTTAATTACAAGCAACTGCACAAGTTGGCTCTATAGGACGTGCAAATGTCGATTTCACCCGCAGAGAACGACTGGTTCTCATTCCTTCTCGATCAGAGTTGGGTTGCATTTGTCATTTTGGGTGTATTTTTAGTCGGTATAAAAATTTATAACATGCGACAGCGAGAAGAAGGACGCAAACTTTTAACTGAAGCGGTGAAGTTAGAGCTTCTTTGCCAACAAATCCGACGCAGTAAAGCCCAGAGTGAGCGGGGAAAAAAGGATGCGTAGGGGAACCACATGTTACGGTGAGGCAGAAAATAGTGGTAGCGGCGATGATGGGAATTGGGCGAGGGGGAAACAAGTGCAATTACAAAAAAAAAAAAAGGAAAGATGAGACGATGACAAAAGTAAAGAACGGGTTTTGTGTTTTGTCATTTTTGTAAGCTCAAATGCTTATTCCGCACATCTATACATAATCTTTGTTACTGCTGTTGGTGCTATTGTTGTTGTTGTTGTTGAAACCCGTCAGTGTTTCCGAACATGCGATTGCCCATTATCGTACAATTTATTACATTTCACCATCTACTGGCCTTCTTTTTTTTTTTTTATTTGTAAACCCCTCCTCCTCCTCCTCCTCCTCTCTTCACCATCCTAAAAACAGAGGGAACCAAAGGGGTTTGTCGGGGAAAAGTTAAGGAAAAGGAAACTGTTAAAGCGGAAAAGAAAATATTTATGTCACTAGCGGGTTCCGAGAGGGCTCATCTCTGTGTTCACGGCCTTACGGAAAATGACGAACAAGACGCACTTCGGCATTTACTCTCTGCTACCGGTTCATCTCAGTTAACTGATATTAGTGACGAAGTGGTTGTGAAGGGTGCTGCCAAAAGGAAAAACCAAGCGGCAACGCAATGTGCAAATTCTAGCGAATCTATAAAAGACAAAAAGACTCAACGTTCTTCGGAAGTTCAGCAGCAGAAACCCGACGGTGGAACGGTGGGACGTGTGAAAAAATCAAGTGACGTTCCCGTAAAACGAACAGCCTCAAAAGTAGTGCCGGTGCCGAAAGAAGTTGAGGCGGAGTCCGTGGCGTTTCAAGCAGATAGTGTAAGCCATGAAGCCGAATCACTTCCTCCCATAGCAGAACTTGTGCACAAGAAGTTGATTCGGCCCTTAACAGAAGTTTTGTGCATTAACTCGTTGACGCGCATACAAAAACTTAGTTGGATGCCCATGGTTGATAAAACACGTGATGTTCTCGTCAGAAGCGAGACGGGAAGCGGTAAAACTTTAGCGTATGCGCTTCCTCTGCTTCATCAATTGCTCTGCGATTGCGACACCCGGCCACTGAAGCGTGACGTCGGTTCTGTCATTATTGTTTTGTGTCCAGTTCGAGAGTTGGTAGTACAGGTGTCGGATGTACTCACTATTCTTACGCGTTGTGCCCTCTTCCTTACGGTAGGCGGGATTCATGGAGGTGAGAATAGGCACAAGGAAAAGGCGAGACTACGAAAAGGAATAACAATTTTGGCAACGACGCCTGGAAGGCTTTTGGATCATCTCAAGGCCACATCATCCTTTCGAGTAGAGGAGTTGCAAACTATTGTGTTGGATGAGGCTGATCGGTTACTCGATATGGGGTTCGAAAAGACTATTCGTGAGGTTATGGATTTGTTAGTAGCGAAGAAACGGGACGCACACCAAACAGGCGGCGGGGACGCGCAATCCTCGTTTAAACGAGTTCTCGTTTCGGCCACCATAACGGCGGCTGTTGAACGACTCTCTCATTTTGCGCTACGGGATAATATTGTTCGCGTTGGTGAGACGGAGGACACTTTTTCTATTCCTTCATCGTTGCGGCAACACTATGTATTGGTACCAACAAAGCACCGCCTGGCAACACTCATAAGCTTTCTTCGGTCGCAGTTGGACGCTGGAGCTCAAAGACTTATCGTTTTTGTTTCAACTGCAGACAGTGCTGAATTTCATTATTATTTGTTGTCCAGATTGAAGTCACCTTTTCGTGGCAAGACAAACAGTGGCAGAAGCGCTGGCGCACCTCAAAAAAACTCAAATCGCTACAGCTTAAAAAAGCGTATTGGGGAAGCCAATAGGCACATTCACGAGGGTCGAGATGAGGACGTTGTCACTTTTGATGATGACTCGGATGATGAGGATCCGACTGAAGTAAATGAATTATCCGAAAAAAATGCTGTTCTTGACGTTAACATATTTAAACTGCACGGTAATATGTCACAAGTTGATCGAGCCTCTGTTTTCCATGCCTTCAAACATATGGACAGCAGCGTTCAACCTTCCAAAAAGGGAATTCTCTTTTGCACAGACGTTGCCGCGCGGGGGCTTGACATGCCTAATGTTGATTGGATTGTGCATTATGATCCTCCTACTGATGCGCCGTGTTACATTCATCGCATTGGCCGCACAGCACGTATTGGTAACACGGGGGATTCCATGTTATTTCTCATGCCACACGAGGAGGGGTATGCATCTTATTTGAGTAACTTTTTGGCAAAGGAAACTAAATTAGGTTCCATGGCGAAAGGTGCCAATGCCGAATCGGGAATCATAGAGGAAAGGAAATATGAGTCATTCCTCTTTTATTTAACTAAATTGGATCCCAAAGCCAATCACATGTGGGCTCAGAGCACTGCAACTTTGGAGCGCGCCATATGCCGACTAGTTATGAAGCGGCATTCAAACGAAGAAAATGTGAATGATGAAAGCACCGGCAGAACTGATGACATCACCAGACTTGCATTATTCGCCTATCAGTCATACATAAGAGCATACGCCGGTCATTCCAGGGAACTTAAGCGTCTTTTCTTCAATTCCGATGCCCTTCATTTGGGTCATGTCGCTCAAAACTTTGGTATTGACAAAAGACCCAGCGAAGTTCGCTCACAGTTGCAAGGACTCATTAAGGAAGATAGAAAAGTGGCAAGAGAAACAACATCAGTTGTGTTGGATGATGGCAGTGAGCGGCCTCGAAAAGTGCTACGCACGGAGGTGCCACATGATGACCGCTATAGGAGCACAGTGGTTCAGAAGCAACGCAAAGTTACGAGGGATTGGTATGAAAACAAAAAGAAACTGGAGGGTCCAACATATAAACACCAGCAATTTACTGAATTCGATGCCTAAATCATGGGAAATGATGATGAGGAGAAACATCTTCTTTCTGTAACCGTTTAAATGGAAGTGACGAGTCGAATATAAAGAAAAGGCGCCGTTGGCGGTAAACCGATGTGCATACTGGTTGGGCACATTTGTTTTTCCACGGTTCCGTAACTTCCCCACCTAATCGCTTGAACATGAGTAAATGCTATCGGTAGCATGATTATTGTCGCACAATAACCCTCCATACACACACACACACGCACACACTTTTTTTTGTTGTTTGTGACGTCTCTTCGCTTTCTTTTCTTTTTTTACAATTGTCACGCAAAACAACTACCAACAACAACAACAACTGGTAGGAAGAGAGAAACAGTCCGTATCGCCATGACCACTTTTAGGGATTTCAACTTAGTGGACATTATGTCTTTTAACTTTGTCAACATGGACCAGTTAACTGAAACATATAATTCCTCTTTTTATGGAGAATATGTAACGCATTGGCCCGAGTATCAACGCATTTGCATTCATCCGACTACAGGTGTTACGATGGCTTATACACTCGGAAAAGCTGAAGGTGAAGCTGAAGATTTCCATGGACACGTATCAGCAGTTACGGTAGCGCCAACCTTCCGACGACTTGGGTTGGGTGTAACACTCATGAAAGAACTTGAGGCAACCACTGAATATATTCACAATGCGTATTTTGTAGATCTTTTTGTAAGACAAAGTAATAAAGTTGCACAAGATATGTATCGAGGACTTGGATATGTGGTGTATAGACGCGTATTGGATTATTATCACGGCAGTGGCTCAAAAGGTCCTTTTAAGGAAAATGAAGATGCACTTGACATGCGAAAGGCAATGCCCAGAGATAAGGAAAGGACGAAAAGTAGTGTCATTCCCCTTTCCACACCGGTGCGTCCTGATGAATTGGAGTGGAATTAAAAAAGAAATTAAATATTGGCCATGTGAAGTTTCCTCTTCGTTTTTTTTTTGATTCAGGTTCATTCACGCAGTTATGATGTGTTAGTTGATGTTTGTTTGGGTTTGGGTGTGTGTTGGGCCAATGAATTGGTGTCAACGGGGTTTTATCCAGTTGTTCGCTTGCAGTAAATTCGGTGAAAAGATGATGATTGTTAAGATGAGTTGCGCGATTTTTTATTTTTTTCTCATAGGAAGTTGCGTTAACTTGGGGGGTAAAAACAAAAAGTAGCGTTTGTAACATTGGGGTTCCGAGGGGAATGTTACGTGTGCATCCGCTTGAGGTACGCTGACTAAAATTAAGCTGATATTCAGTTGGATTGTTGTTTTTTCACTTCATGTTTATCAGCGGGAAAATGAACACTGTGATTGGTGATATTAACCTTCAACAGTTAAGTTATCTAAGCAGCCCTTTTTAGAAGATGTTTTTCTTTATGTTCCTACGCACCATATTTGGTGTGAGTTGTGCCATTTTAATATTTTTTCCCTCTCTCTCTCTCTTTTTATAAACTAAAAACAAACTGAAACCTCAGGTACATAAATAACACACATTTATTTGTTTTGGTTTCTGGGCTATTGATATCATCATGCCTTTACTCACTTGAATTCTCCCTTGCAGGCTAAGTAAGAAAGAAAGGAATAAAAAGACAAATGGTGTTAATGGCGTTGGTTATGTCGTTTGTTTTGACCTGTGAATTATAACTCCATTAATTAACGTTAAGGACGAAAGAAACGGAGTTTACAATACCGAATACTCCCCGGTTGAGAAACTTTTCGCATTGAAACCACCTGAGCGTTACGCCAATGGTGTTTGATTTGTTGTTATCGGAAGTGCCCGAGTTCCTCATGGGGCGAGAGGGTTAATAAAATATATACGAAGCAGTCAATTTCAAAGGAGAAAGGGGGGAAAAGAAAAAGGCAGTTGAAGGAACTTTAAATTGCATACATAACTCTCCATCAAATTACATGCGGAGTTTAAATGATTACGTTGGAGGTGTGGCGAATTCCTCATGATGTTACGAGTGGTGAATACCTCCACACAATAACCTCAACTCATTCGGTTGAATTTAACTTTATTACAGTTCAACACAGTTAACTTAAATTTTGCATGGGACGTTTATAAATACTCTCATCACTGCAGGCGTTGTGCTCACGTTGGCGATTATTTGAACCTTTTCGAAAACTATTCATGAGGAACCATTACGAGTTTGTTGAATGCACAAATATCCGTTTTTATACGTCAGGAGGAAATATCTCACGAATTTATACCACAAGATGTGACGTTTCAGCACAATTCCCATCGCTTTTGGTAGCGGCATCTGTGAGTTATGTTGAGAAATTTATTTAATAGTAATGTTTTTCCGTTGCAAAGTGACTCGCAGCGGCCAATTTTATGTTATGATTTCCCTGAATTAACAAAAAAAAAAGAGGAAAAAGAGGGGCATTGTTGAAAGCTTACGTTGAGTCGACATCAGTTAATGTCACTGCACCTTGACAGTTAAACGTTTGTAATTTCGTGCGAATCATCTTTTATGTTGTAAATTCTTTCCTGTTTGATGCATGGGCTCAAGGATTTTATCACTGAACCTCCCCGTTATGCTTGCGTTACTGAATGGAGGGAGCAATTGTTTCATGTTTGCGGAACTCCCAAGCACTGAGCAGAACTGAATCCAGAAAGCGAAGTTGTGCCCTTTCAGGTGGAAATGTGGAGGAATGCAATAAAAACAATTTTTAAAAAATGTCACCACAAAGTTATATATTTTCAGCACATGATTTAATTCAGTGCGTTGTTTTGCCTTTGAAATAAAACTAGCGCTATTGGAGGTTGACAATTTGGTCGGTGGAAAACCAATGTAATTATTATGATTATTATTATGGACAAGGTTGGGAAAATTTGCATTAAAATTCTTTTTTTCTTTTAAGCAGCCCAAGTGCAAATAGAAATGGTAGAAATGAATGCGTCGGATGTGAATGCAACTAAAATGAAACATCTCAACGGCTCGGATGCGAAAAGATGTTCGTGAAGGAAGAAGAGTGAAATATGTTTAAAATTTTTTTTGTTTTCTTCTGGTGGTGAAGTTTTATGTGAGGATTTCCGCCTGGGGATAATTATCGCAGGACGAAATTCTTCACTATTATTTATTTCAACTAAAGTCTCGTTTTGAGTGGGACCACTTCGTCCTGCTCACGTTGGCATCTCAATTATGAAACTGCGACGACTTTGCTGATAAATAATTTTTAGGGTTCATCACTTGAGTTCATGTCGAGGCATCCCGATGCATGTGTGGGCGCATTCATACGCAGAGCTCAGTGTAAATATGAGTAACTTCCCGTTTCTGAAGAGGTTAATTTCATCGGATATGCACTCGAGTGGCAAGGCGGCGTTTTGCGACCCTCAGGAGAAGCACATTTAATTTCTTTCATGAATAAAAATTAAAAGGAAAACAATTACTGAGGTATTAATTTGTTTAGATTTTTAAGTTATTTTTTCTACATACATATTCTTCAAGCATTAGAGGGCTGTTGATTTTATTTGAATGTTATGTTTTTGTGGTTAGAGCTCCAACTGTGTTCAACAGCGCTGAAGGACGTAACACTATTGCGCCTCTCCATTTTCCCAAAGGATTCTCATTGTAAATACCGTAAGATTGGAGTTGTCAAGCGGGTGCAAATGGATGGGATTTCAACTTAAACAAATACCGTTTGGAACTCTCATATTCTGTGGAATTGCTGGAATGACACAGGTGTGGGCGTGTCTCTTTAATATAGAGGGAGTTGTTGAGGAGGCATCTTTGGATAAAAATTGAGTTGCTTTGCACTGAAAATAATCTTTTTCAGTATTTGCCTTTTTTCTTATAAGGTAATACATCATAAAGCGATGTCAATTTTTGTGGTTCGGTGCGTGCTAGTTTTGTTTGTCTTGACATTTTGTTTGGTGCACGCTTGTGCTTACCAACAACGATTTGTGACGGCGGAGTTGGTGGATTGCCCAGACCTTCGTGATGGCGCTGCACTTTTGACTTCCGAGGGAAAGCAGAAACTAGCTCAGTATGCACAACAGCGGTGCACGCAGTTGCCTAAGGAAAAGCTACACGTTTCTCGACCGGGAAACTGCACCGTCTGCGTCGGCGGCTTACTCTGTCCGTGGTATGCCACTTGCAACCGGGCCCTCCTTGGCGCTTATTTCGGACTAAATGTCGCAAATCCGGAGGGTTCAGAAGTGAAAGAAAATGGGGACCCGAATCCGGAGCCGAGGGTTCCATCAGGTCCAGAGACTCGAGACAACATTGTTGACAGTCCCGACTCGACCCCATCACCACCAGGAGAGAAAAAACGAATTGACAGTCCAGCGGGAAAACGTGATGATTCGACAGAAAATAAACCCAACCAAAAGGTTTCGCAAAGTGATGGTAATTCCGCACCCGCAAAACAAGTTGCAGGTTCCAATAAGGAAGTGAACACTTCAACTGAATCTGAGGGTCCATCCCGGCCCGCTGAGCAACAGGAGAGTATTTCTGAACAGCCACTACGATCAATTTACAACACAATATATTCAGTATTGTTATTCTCCCTGTAGGTGCATGAGGCGTCATTTGGTCCCTCCATCCGCAATCAATATATGCTTTTCGACAACGTTAATATTATGCCTTTTTCACTTATGTGAATTAGTCCACCCTTGATTATGTGTGCGAATATATCCCCGCAGTATCCGTGGCACCTGCACTTTCAACGGGCTTCTAATTCCTACAGTATGTTATTTCCTAATAATGGTATAACCGTTTTCAAATCGTTACGGGGCGGTGAATTATATGAACCATGGGGGTGAATGTTCGGTAGGATATTTTGAACGAGCTTTAAACACGCCATTTGCCCCGAATGGCGTTTTACGATGATATTCAACATTCGACCTGAGTCAGTAGTGAATAGATTTTAATATTTGCGAAACGTACAGCGGTACGCAAGTTTACTAGAGAAGTTGGGAATGACTATATGTTGTTGCTGCTTTGTTGTTTCTCAATCTCAAAAGTGGGAGAGGGCAGTTATACCACTCCACCACCAGGTTTATTTTCAACTTGCATTTGCTCCTGGTTTGATTTTTTTTCCTTTTGCTTTAATAAAGAAAGTGATAGCTGTGACTCGCTATTTCGTTTCATATTCCCGTGATGTTGCGTTATGACTGCCATTTACGCTATTTCACAACTTCGGTTATTTGCTCTCTCCATAAATTCTCACGCATAAAACAAGTAGAAAAGGCGTTAGCATCGGCTGTCGTTTGTAGAGGTTGGAGGCATTATTCCATTACTACTGTTTAAAGTTTTTCGTATTTTAACAAAGAGGTGAAGTTTAGCTGCCGGTAAAATTCGGCTGCGTGCGGTGGGCACTTGTAAATGGCGTCTTTGGAAATGAACGGAATTGGGCGGAACTTATTCAGCACCATCATTAATTGATTTTGAGCATAAACGGTAAGGAGTTTATTCGCCCGTAGGACATTATGCAACGGACGATGGGAAAAACATTTGGATTTTATTCTCCGCCCATTGCTGTGGGAGGCAGCGCTCCGTATAGTTCATGGAAATGAGTGCTGTGACGAATTGAGCGATATTGGATTGTTGAGATTCACTTGCAACCGAATGAGTGAGTTGTAGCCGAACAAATAAAACTAAAAAAAAAAAAAAGAAGTAACGCCTCCCGTTAAAGCATGGCGGACTATCGGTCTTCATCACGCACTGCATTATAACTTAACCCGACGCCACTGCCTGGTGGATTTTTGTGCGCAATGGCGGAGTGGCGGCAAGTGACCGTTAAGAAAGCGGCCAAATGCCTCTCCCCGAACGAGTGAGGGCTGGTGGCGAGTTTGGCTTCTCCCCATTTCTCGGAAATACTCCGGAAAAAATGTGAATTGAAACCAATTTAAATTATCCCTTGTGGTCGCGTCAAGTGAGTGTTTCAACACGCGCTCGCTGCGAAAACTCCCTTTTTTCCTTCTTTAAGTCCCTCCAACAGAGGAGAAGCTAAAGAGGGTAAAATAACATATGACACCCTCCGTGCAGCCATTTCAATACGGTGGAGTCCCTACGTGCAAAGTTTCGCGTTCCTGAGGTGTTGATCCATCAGAACTTTGATGGTTGAAAATGTCATCCAAAACCACTCTTTGCGGCAAAACAAAAAAGGTGTCGTGATGCCTCCCTCCGAATTGTCATGACTTTACCCAACACCGTAATGCCTGTGATTTCTTATAACACCCATTGAACCTCCTCGCCTCCAATTTAAACACCCGCTGCTGATCTCAAAGTAACGTATCTGAAATTTGCGTGTTCGTCATGTCTGGCGACTAAAATTCGTGGCCTCATTGAGGCTTGAAATGTCTAGTTTAATTCCTCCATACTCTCAAGGTGGCTAATGTTAGTTGATTGAGAGCAACTACTAATATCAGGCTACGCCGCGTCCTTCGAGGCGTTGGCGCGGCATATTGATGACAAAGCCAAAATTCGAAGGCGCAGAAGCATTCCAATTGAATCGATATTGTTTAGTACGCCTGCGCAGCGGGGGAAGGTTCAGTTCTGCCACCCCGGTGCACGCACATATCTCCCACATAAGGCTGACTTCGAGAGATTTGGGTTTTTAGACTCAATAACCTCAATAAAGGAAGGAGTTTTCTTGATTCAGCGCACGTGGACCCTTTCTTCCACTCGAGAGGCCCTAACTCCCGTGGGAACTCGTTGGAACGTGTTTCCCTGGCAACATTGTTGTCGGTGCTGGTATCGTTTGTGTAAGATTTTTTAAAAAAGTAAAGTCAGTTCCTCCTGCGGAGCCGTATTAAACAGTTCACTCGGCGCTTCCGGTTTTAAACTTTTCCAACTGCCTGAAGACAACCAGCTGTCATGGGTCGCCTGCCCTTGCTTTCGTGATGAGCTCAACCTTCTCAAAGAGGTGAGCTCACGAAGTTCCATCGGTGCGTCTCGGGCTTAAGTTTTCCGTATTGCTTGCGGTGAGTTCCGCAATTGCAATTACATGTGATTTGCTTTCGCGACCACACTCAGCTAAAGTGTGCGTCACATCTTGCTTCTGATACCCGATCCCATCTGCATTCCCCGCTTTATTTCCCGCTGTGGTGCTGGTGCCGATTCGATTGTGCCGTTATTTCGTCAGCAACGCCTTTTCGTGTACGGTACGAGGTTCACGTGTATGTTCTTTCCTCCCTTCATGATAATAAAAACATTATTTACGCTAACTGCAGTAAGGAAGTAGTATGCTCATTGATTCCACCAACCTGGCAAGATACGTCAATTTCAATCCTTCCGTTTTTGGCTCTAAGCTTTCGGGGTTTGTGGGTGAAGATTAAATGCCCCCGCGCATCACCAATGACTGCGACGACGTGGGAGTAAAACGGATGCAGCTTCACCATGAAGTCGACGATTTCGAATTCCGGACTGCATAGTTCCCCCGTCCATTGGGCGTCGAAACGAGGTTTGTTCCATTGACATCTCAAGCAGTCGACTGCACCGCCAACATGCGGCATGTGAACCCTCATCATTAGAAAAACAAAACTTTGCGTGTATTGAGTATCAGTTGATGATCAACACTTCGGGTTGGGCCCCTTCTAATTCATGCCGTAAGTTCCATAACTTGAACCAAAAGATGCGTAGCCAGTGCGACGGGTGCTATTCCTTCGCTGCTTATTCAAACTCTAGGTTTACTTTTCATACATTAATGAACATTGAAAAGGTAAAAAAAAATGGGTTTGCATGGTTTGAAGGCTCGATATGGACCACAAAAACTCCTTGAAAGGTTCCACGGTTTGGTTTTTGTGAGTGTGGAGCACGAACGAAAGTTAGGAGAATGGAGCAGTATATTTAAGTGCCATCCCATATTCTTTCCTCACCCCACTTTCCCGTTTTCAGGACACAGAGTAAAAAAATTTTCGTAAGAATGAAGTTGAGTAAAAAAAAAAGATATAACCTACCAATATGTTCGGCTATTCTCCACACTGAATGGCATTTCTTTCCACACGTTCTTGTGGGATGTATAACCAGTGGAAGGCGTCAGGTATTGTGGAGTGAAAGCACCGCCATAAAATATGAGAAAATAATTTGTTAGTGGAGGGGGGCTTGGGTAATAAAATCTTATGAAAATAAACAGAAACACCTCTCCGTTTACACGGGTGATATCCATATCGTGAAGAACGGTGGGCATGTGTCTGTGAAGGGACCGGAAAAAATAATAATAATAGTAATAATAATAACAATAAATAAACTTTAAAAAATAACAAACAAAGGGGGAAATTAGCCAAAGAATAACTTTTTGGAGGTCGCGCGCACGTCCCTTGTGGCCCGACTTTTCTTGAAACCCGGACTACAAGTCCCAACCTTTCTTTTAGTTGCGCTTCCCCTTGCCTCACTTCGCCTTTGACCACGTCACCTCACGGCTTTTTTTTTTGCTTTCACGTATGTTCGGTCGTGCCAAACACACTCTTTCTTTTTTTATTCGGTTACCACAAGTTTATATTCGCTAGCAAGCACCACTTGTGTACTTGCTTGCAATTTTTCTCCTTTACGAATACGGCTCCAAAAGCCCAATGAGGTTCCCATGAAGGGCGGTGCTATTGAGGAAGTCCCTCCTTGACGGCAAGCGCAAGCATGGAGCCGGAGAAAAGACCGCACAGAATCGCAATGACGGCACAATTGGCAGCAAGAGAGCGTTCACCAGCTGCTGTCAGTGAACCGGTGCGTGGCGTGTGTATTAGCGCCATCCCGCCAAAATATCCGTACGTGAGGCCCCAAAGAAATGAAAGAATGTAAGGGAGAAGAGTGCCACCAATGATACCGCGCACACAGAAAACAAGAGGAATTATAAGAAAGACACGTGCAAATGTCCCAACCACAACATAACGTGGTGAAGGCTGCAGCCGCTTGAACTGAAGGAGGAGGCGCGATAGGAAGTCGCCGAAATGAAACATCGCCGCAGTAATAGTCATATACCAACCGTTTGGCACATCGGTTTTGACGGCGAAGAATACACCAGGGTAGACGAGAAATGTGGTGGAGAAGGCGAGGAAACCCGCCGCCAGCATGGGCCAGACGCGCTTCAGCACCACAGATACCTTCGCCTTCAGCATTTGCTGCGAGTTTGTAATGTCTTCCACTTGGTCCGTGTCCTTCATCGTGTCGGGGTCCACGGTGACCGTCATCACGTTCCCTTTCGTGGTGTTATTATCAATCGCCACGGGGTCTTCATCTTGTTCTGCTGGACCATTTGATGTGTCACTTTCTTTGTTTTCACAAGCATTGGTCCTTTCCCTTGCGGCGTACCGAAACTCTGCTGCATACTTCATGGCGTATGGGTTCTTCCTCAGAAGCACCAAGAGGATGCAGGAAACCACTTCAAGAAGGACAACCAAGCCAAAGAAAATTCGGGACTGTGTCAACATGCTTTCGTAGTTGCTCTCCATAGATGCTTTTATTACGATAGAGAAGAACGATGTGATGACACCACAAACTGCGACACCCCACACAACGGCGCTGAAAAATTTTGTAGGGAACGGGCTAATAAGGGCACCGTTTCCGGTGTCACAAAGTGTTGCCGCAACACCATTGATCACACCGACGAGCATAATCGTTACCTTGGCGCCGGTTTCTGTTGTTTTTATTATGGTGACCATTATCACGACGAAAACTGCCAAAATTGAGAGGATGAGACCGGCACCGAGTCGAACAGCCAGAGGGATCCGCCTTCCAAGATTTGTCAGCATGAATAAAGTCAGAAGGAACTCCACAAGGAACGTCGTGGCATTGTAGTATGTGAAGACGTTATTCCAAAACCTTTGATCCTCCGCCTCTGCATTGGGATCCCCCTGTGCGTACTTGTAGTACTCGATAAAGAAGAATGGAATCGAAAATATGGAAGTTGTCACCACCACCGCCGACATTCCGAAGAATATAAAGGTGATGTAGACTGTAAACTCAGAAACCGATTCGAACCCGAGCATCATTCTCACTTTTATGACTGCCTTAAACCGATGGTTAGTCCCCTGATACCGCACTTACAGTAAAGTGTAAAGAAAAAAGACGGAAATTTTGAAGTTAAAACGGGACTGGAAAGTTCTGTGACGAAAACAAAGATTGCGCACGTGAGTGAACTGCCGTCCTTGTACGTTACCAAAAAGAACACCGACCTTCAGCGTGTAGGGTCGGGAATCAAAAGAAAAGCGAGGGTGAACCAGTGGTACCCATCTTCCCCATTTTTAGCTTCCGAAGTATGGGGGATTAATTCAATTCCCCACGCACGCGATAGGGTGAAAGAGAAAAAAAGAGTTAAATCTTTGAACAACTTCGTAGGCAAAAGACTTTTCGTTCAATATTCTTCCCGAAACTGAGGTTAATCTCTCTGAAAACACCAACTCTCTTGATGGGGCATTTGTGTGTTTGGTTCAGTGGACAATAAAATAAATCGCGTTCGGGGTTTTCACATTTTTTCTGACATTGACTGAAAAAGGTTTTGAAATGAAGCGTCCCCGGAATGGAGCCATTGAGTTTATTAGCAGGACAAACAGCACAAAATTACACCGCAGCACGTCGTTCTTGACGCCACGAGGTCTCGTTTCCTTTCCGAGCAATCGATAACTTGATAAAGTCCCGTAATATTGGATGCTGACACGCATCGGCCGCAGCAAGTTTCGGACCAGTTTCTTCGTTTGCGAATGAAGTGCGTCTGCCGTTGTCCATCGCCATGCGCTGCGGTGTCGCGACCATTGTATTGTATTGCAACCCATTCTGCTCTGTACTCTGGCGCGTGTGGTTTAGCTGCACACATCATTGGTTGGGACTCTGCGGTGGACGCGCTCTGATGAAATCACACAAGGTGAGATAATTTGGCTTGTGTAGGGCGACATCGAAGCACAATTTGTCGCCGGGTTTCCGCGCCCATTTGCAGTTGCCTCGACTCTCGTGTCCCTTTTTTAATATCTAAACAGAGGATGGCTACGAGCCGCTGCAGCACCCACCCAACCTGCCCCTTAACTCGGAATACGAGCGATGGAAAAGTGCGTGTAATTTCCATTGCCTCATGCGCGACCAGTCGTTGCTGTGCTCGTCTCATCAACACGCTCACGTCCTCCAAGGCGCCCTCGGGTCCCACGTTTCACGTCCACATTTATCAGGGATTCAAAAATCTGATGTGCGATACGTGGTAAAACAGCGGAAAATAAGTGGTTAGGGTTCGGAAGAAGAGGTACCGAGGGCCCCTCAGGTTGTAAAATCATTCAAACCAGCGTCTCAACCGGACGAAGCGCGGTGACAAACGACAAAAACCAAACCTCCTAAAGCACCCACTTTTTTTTTTGCACATCAGTGAAAAACACCAAAAGAGCGCTAACGCCCTTCCAATTCGAAAAACGCCCGATTAGACGCAGCGCACAACGAGAGCGGCCGGAGGCGATATATTTTACACCTAAACCATCAGACGAACCTACAAAACACGTTCCCGGGGATGCGGTTCACCTCTCGCCTTCGGGTAAAATGTAACAATCGACGAGGCTACGCGAGGGGATAAAACACGGTCAAAAAAAGGCAATTACGCAACACGTGGAACGCAGTAGGGAATATGGGGGAGAGGCACGCACATGTATAAATGCACGTGCTAATTTACTTTCTTTTCTTTTCATCGTACGTACATGCTCCTAATAAATGGGATGATTAAATAGCGGATTTGGTGGTAGTGACCGCGCCCTTTGTTTCACGCGATCTCCAGCGCCGGGGAAGGAAAAAGATGCCCTGAATCGAACAAAGTGGGCCCTCACGACCCACAACCTGCACAAAGAAAACTCCGGGGAATATCACATTCAGTGGGGAAACAATCTGCTTTGTTTGCTTCTCTGTCGTTTCGAAAAAATATTCTTCACGTTGGTTGGGAAACGTGTTTCTCCCCTTCGAAGCCATGGAATACACAAGTGTCGGCAGGTTGTGTGATGTCTTGCATTTTCAACTTTTATCGTAGGGGAAGTTGCGTGTTCTCATCGATGTTTCACTTGTAAGGCCACGCGACGGGAGCAAGGCGTTAAATCGCAAGCAAATCCGCAGAGAGGAGCTTGGAATAACGGGAATATGGGGGGGGGGACAATGAAAACGACGATAGATACGGTGATGGGAATGAAAGTTTTGAGTGCAAGCATGTTCTAGGGCACTAAAGCGCAGTCCGCTGAATGCATTACTAATTCTACTTTCTTCTTATAGTTCCCGCGGACTCCCGTGACAATCACAATTCAACCCTCGTTTGTACGCAAAATATACGAACCCTCGGATGCTGGTAAAGTATTTTTTTTCTTTTCACACAGGTCAATGCAGCTACGCGGTTCCTCTGCGCGTTTGCCACCTTTTCTTTGGCTCGACCACCCTCCTTAGGTGTAGGAAAATATCACCACAACTAACACCAAAAAAGTCAGTTTCCCCGTTGTTTTTCCACACCTTACCCCACACTTTGCTTTCTGTTATTTCCGCAAGCCGGTAGCCCCTTTGTTCTTCGTTGCCTGTTCAGCATCTGCCTGCTTCAACGATATCTTCTACTTTTTGTTTGGGTTTGTTAGCACTCCTCGATTAAGTACCTAGCATCTCCCTATG
>NW_027123239.1:0-1092 GCF_001457755.1 Trypanosoma equiperdum
ATATATATATATGAGGTATACTATTATTTTTTGTCTACTATTCTTCCATCATTATGCATCATCTTTTTCGCATTGTAATGACTGGAAGCATGAAGTTGTCCCTTCCGTTATGTTGATAATTTTGTGGATATGTCGGGCTTCGGTTGCATGCGCCGATATTTGGTAATATGAGACATGTTGGAGAGGAAACTGCTGTTTGGAAGCCGTGACGGTCCAATGGACGACAAATTAAGCTGCGATGGGCCCCACGTCCCAAAACATCCGTCGCTAAGCGATGATTAACTGCTGGCAAGGCGCCCTCCTCACGAGCTTGAATGTGATGATCCATACAAATGGTACTTCGCATGTGTGAACGTTCCGGTTGGGTGCGATAGACATTATATTGATCATCATTATGAACTACATATGCCTTAACATTACGGCGACCCATATTAATTCGAATCTCCTCCGCTATCGCCTCACCAACTTCTTCATGATAATCAAATGCCGCATCTCCATAACATTGTTCATAATAATCGTTATGAGATGTTTCCGTCGATGCTTCCTGTTTGTTATAGTCGCTATATGCCATTTCCTCCTCTTTACTTCTTGTTTTTTTTGTTTTTTACCACAACTTTTCTTGTCGTTTTCTTTTTTTGTTTGTTTGTTTGTCTGTTTTATTTTTTAATTTACTTGTTTGCGTGGTTTTCTGCTCTCCCCTTAAATGTTTCCCTTCGCGTATATACTTTTGGTATGATGGTCACCTATTCTTGTCCCTTTTTTTAAAAAAATAATAATAAGAAATTTGCTGTCCCTCCGTACTAATGTTGTTGTTGTTGCTGTTTTTTTTCTTCCCTTTTTTTCTTTTAAGTTGGTGCTCCCCCCGCTGCCACACTTCACTACGTTTGTGAGATCATATGTTGTAATAATAACAATGGTGATAATAAGGGGAATAAGAAGAAATAAGAATATATTTATACATAGATAATATATATATATATATATATGAATGCCGACATACCCTAATTATAGGAATCAATATCAACATCATGTTACGAGAGAATCATGATGAAATATATAAATTACCGCACTCATTCTCTTTCTTTTTTTTTT
>NW_027123239.1:1107-1774 GCF_001457755.1 Trypanosoma equiperdum
TGGCAACCGAAGTGAGGAATATGAGGAAGAGGAAAAATAAAAAGAGGGGATATAAAAGGAGACGGATGGGCGGCAAAAACGCAATTTTTTAATTCTGTTTTTTTTTTCTTTTTCCTCTTCTGAACACACACCATTTTGACTTTTCGCCTCTTTCTTTATATATATTTATATATTAGGTTTGGAAGCTTCCCTTTTAGATGAGGTTTTCCAGCACGTTTGCGTGAAAACAATATTAAACTCCACCCTTCCATCCAATTCAGTTCAATTCAATTTAGTCCTTTTTCTTTTCACCTTCTTTTTTTTTCTTAAAATTTTTTTTAGTTTTTGATTCTTATTTTCCCACATAATCACTCTTCTCATTCATGTCATCATTGTTTCATCCTCCCCTCTTTTTTTTTTGCTCCTTCCGTTATTTATTTATTTGTTTTTTTTCCCTCTTAATTTCATTACTTTTACCATATGCATTACTTGTTTCTGTTTACATCCCCCCTCACTTTCCTTCCTTTCATAAAAAAAAATTAATAAAAAACATAAACAAAAAAATGAGAAGCAAAACATAAAAAAAAACGAAAGCAAATGCAAAATGGCGAAATAATAATGAAAAAAAAAAGAAAAAAAAAGCGCATGAAACTAAAAAATAAAATATAAATGAGACGCCCCCCCCCCC
>NW_027124044.1:0-98 GCF_001457755.1 Trypanosoma equiperdum
TGAGCAAGAATCCTTAAAAAGCTGGAGTGCTAGCAAACTTACAAAAGAAGCGGCAATGAGAGCGGTTTTATTATATACGAGGAAAATGGAAGAGCGGC
>NW_027124044.1:108-1103 GCF_001457755.1 Trypanosoma equiperdum
GTTTTCCGCTTTACAGGCTTGCAGGGTTTGGTGTTTACTGCAATTTACCCTGGTACTTGTCTCTCCTGTTCCTGCTGCTGTGTTTTCTGTTCCTTGTTTAGGTTTGCATTCCTGTGTTTTTGCATCATCGTTTCAATCACCTTCTGGGGATTCTTCTGCAGTCTTTTTTAGTTTTTATTTGTTCTGTTCCTCTGGTGTAGGTTTGTGCTTGTTTTTGTGGTGTATTTTTGAACATGGTGATTATGGAGCCCAGCATTAAAATTTTTTATATCTGCTGCCGGATCTGTTGTGGCATGGCGATCTGCGCGCATTGGTCTGCTGTTAGTGCCGTTGGTTGCTCGTGGGCTGTTGTCGGTATGGCGAGGTTGTTGGGAGGCGCTGCGGCGGCTAGCTTTAGGTGCAGAAAGTCAGCATCTGCCACTTCCAAATATTAGTATATGTGTCTTTTTTTTACCTTGAAAATTAAATCAGCTGAAACAGTGGAAACGCCACGCGCAAGCGTTTTTTTAAAATTTTGAGGCCACATGCAGCGCAAAATGCAGAGCTGAAATTCAAAAAAAGCTACAAGAGTAAAAAAACACCGATATACAGGGCGCGAGTAAGAGTTATAGTTTCATCACAAAATGGCCGCTTCATCACTTTAAAGAGGACTGAAAACATTTAAAAAATTTAAAATGAAATTAAAAAAATCGGAAAGCTGCTGGAAAAAAAAGTAAAAAAAGTAAAAATGAGAAAAAACGGCTCAATGTTGGAGGGGAAATGAAGGAACATTAATATATACACAAAAAAGGCTAATCCACTGTTTTTCTTGTAAGTATTAGGGTATGTATAAAAAAGAGCCGCTGTACCATTTAAAAAATAAAAAAGATCAGGATTTGTGACGCTTCATTGTTAGAAAAGAAACAACTTAGCAGGAAGAGGAAAATCAACCCTAACCCAAATAATCCTAACCCTAACCCTCTCTAACTTCCATAACCTCACTACCTATACGCCTA
>NW_027123932.1:0-1215 GCF_001457755.1 Trypanosoma equiperdum
ATATATATATATATATATATATGTTTGTGTTACTTACTCTTCATGAAGGGGGGAAGAGGGGGAGAAATGTGAAGTTAAGCCACACCTCCACTCCTCTCTTCTTCTCTGTCCCGCACTCCCCCTTATATGCTGATTTGTTCTGTTCATTATATTTATATTTTATACTTTTTACCGTATAATATTGTTTTTTTTTTAATATTATTATTATTATTACTTATTACTTATTATCATTTTGTATCCCTATCTCTCTGAAGGGAAATACGTAGAAGTTAAGAGAAGGGAGAAACCGTTTTTTTTTTCTCTTCCCACACATATATATACACACACACAAATAACAACAACAAAACACAGCCAGAACAGAACAAAGCACAGCACATCACAGCAGAACAAAACAAAACAAAACGGACCAAAATACGAAGAAAAGAAAAAATGGAAATGCCCAACGCGAGAAGAGGAAGACAAAACAAAAACAAAAATGAAGTCACAAACGTGAGAAAATTTGTTGAAAGAGACGGAGTTTTTAAAAGGAAAAAAAAGAAGAATGAGGAGGAGGGGAGGGGAGGGGGGAATAAATGTTAAAGCAAAAAGTGGCAAAATATGATATGATATTAAAAAAATGGGGGAAAGAGAAAGGTAATTATACATAACAATAAACAGAGGCATATAAATGTGAATATGAATATGAATATGAATGTGGTACCGAGAAAGGAAGAAATTAAAAAGTTGAAACATAAAAACAGAAGAAGAAAAAAGGAACGTAAAATTCATTCCGTCCACAAAGGGCAAACTAACTCGTGCAGGAGCACTTTTTATTTATGTGTGTTTATGTGTGTGTGTTTGTGCTTGTATGTATGTAAGTTTATTCTCTTTTTACAAACCTTTGCTATATATTTTTTTCCTTAGCTTTTCCTATGCTTCCTCACCCCCACCATACACACACGCCCACACACCGACCCCCCACAAAAAAAAAAAAAATCGCCTCCTTCTCATTCATTTGCCTCAGCTCAATTCATTTCGTACACAAACATGTAAATATATAAACATATATATTTACATATTAAATTATTATTTATTTACTTATTTTCATAAAGTTATAACAAAAAAAAGCCCTCATATGAAAACGCGTTAACGTCATCCCCATTTCTTCCATTTATACCCAGTTGTTCTTTTTCTCTCCCTTTCTCACACACACACACACACATATATATATATATA
>NW_027123932.1:1225-16221 GCF_001457755.1 Trypanosoma equiperdum
TACCGTCAAGCAGGAGAGAGGGGGAAGAAAGAAAAAAAAAAGATAAACAAAAAGTGAAAGCAAAAATAAAAATAAAAGTGAAGCTTAATTCTTTTTTTAAAAAAAAAAAGAAATTAAACAAATAAACCACCCAATTCATTCATTCATTCAGTGGCAAAAGGATAACCCAATTACATATAACATATGGAATATAATATATAATATATAATGCGAATGAACGGGTAGTAATGGCATGTGACTGTGTATATATGTGCAAAAATCAATGAGCGAAAACAACTGAGTAAAAAAAAAGAAAAAAATGAATGAGTGACGAGTAATGGGAGGGGGATAGAAAAAGGAGCGGTAATAACAATACAATAGTAATTATTATTATTATTATTATTACTATTGGAAGAAAAAGAAAAAGAGACAATAATGAAAGGACAACAAAGAGCATACGCGAGGGAAGATGAAAAAGAAAGAAAGAATAAAAAATGAATAACTCCGTGCTATTCTATGCAAAAAAAATAAAATAAAATAAAATAAGAAAACAAAATATTAATATTAATAAACGCACTAATAAATAATCAATTAAAGAAAAGGGAAGGAAAAAAAAGAATCACAATTTTCTTCTTTTCTTTATTACTTACCTTTTCTTCACTCATTTCTCTTTGCTTCCTCACTTTTGTTTTTCTTTTTGCTTCTTCCTTCACTTCTGCTGCTTCATTTCCCGCACACACAAAAAAACACATCATCTTCAGAATCAGCACCAGCACTAGCACCAAAATAGAAATCAATCAACAAAAAAAATTCTTTCCCCCTCCTCCTTATTTGATTTTATCTCTCATTTTATTATTTTATTTTATTTTTTTTAAAAAAAGAACACACAAACTCAAGCGGATAAAAACCATCTCATCTACCATTAAATCCCCTCTTCCACTTCAACAACTTCATCCTTATAATTTTTTTTCTTTTTTTTTTGTACCTCTTCATTTGTTTCATTTATTCATATTCCATTTCTCCGCTTTTAGATTTTTATTCCCCCTAATTTCTCCTCTTAAAGAAAAAGAGAAGAAAAAAAGTGAAATGAATCTAACACTATTCATTGGTTCGATACTCCACTAATCCCATTTTATTTTTTATTTTTTTTTTTCGGTGGCATGTAAGACACAGGAATAAACAAACAGAGGATATTAATGTCTTGCTTTTATTGTTTCTCTCTTTAGAAACGATTTTTTTTTGTTTTACCAAAAGATAAAACGAAAGATCAAAAAATTTTTTAACAAAAAAAAAAAGAACATCATGAAGCCAAAAAAAAAAAAGAAACTGCTACAACGGAAAAGAGAAAAAAAAGATAAAGAGAAAAAGTTAAAGAAGGTAAAATGCGTACACGTCGCACAAAATAGCCAAGACGGACGTTAAATCACTTTCTCTTCCACTACGACACGAAATCAGACAAACGTGTGATATGAAAACGAAGAATTGAAAACACAAACATAAACATACGCATACAAAACACCCACCAAACCTCTTCTTAACAAATTGAAATAGCCGACAACGACATTTAAGGGAGGGGGGAAGCAGCAAAGTAACGCAAACTAACACAAACAGTAACAGAAACATTAAGTACAAAAACACAATTCACCCAACCACACACAAATGTCTCCCCCTTCTTCCCAACCCCTCCATCATTATCATTCTTCAAAAAAAAGTTGGTTCAACCTGAGGTACCTCTGCATAAAAGAGAATATACGCCTTCTCAAGTTCTTGCATTACATCGACAGACCGCGAAGGTGTAATTGCTCCATCATTACAAAGGTACCACTCGCCAAACGCCACACGCACATAACTTGTGTAATGTCCAGACATCTCCGTACCGCTATGCATCAATACGCCATACAAACTATATCGCAATGATTTCTCCCCACCTGTCATGAAGGTTTCGGGGTATATGACATTTACAAGATTCTTCTTCCCATACTCGTCAAATCGTTTCAAATGCAAGACTAATAACTTTGGCCATTGCCTCACGACAACACATCGGCTTCCCGAGCGAAGGCGTTTGCATCGTGAGCAGTAAATACGATTACTTCCATCCATTTTCTCCGCTTTACCTTCCACAAAGTTAGCCTGAAGAATGGCCTCAAGATTGGCACCAAATGGCATTTCGTGTCCTATAGGTAATGAAAGATCCAAAAACGCTTCAAAGGTCCTTGAAGAATTTTCGCAGCTGTTACAGAAACAAGTCCCAAGCGTGGTTCCCCCAAAGAGATCGTAAATGGGAGATTTGTCGAAACATGCGAACTGATCACGCCACATCCCGAACGCTGTCTCCTCATCCTCCTTGCCAACATAACCCATATCATCAATGTGCAACTTAGCGCGAGGTGCGGTATTGATTTCATTGTGCACTACCGAAAGGAAGGTTCTAAGAAACTCATGCGCATCCGCTTGAGTGAAATCCTTAAATTCATCATTGTACTTCGCTGCTTCGGATTTGAAGGTAACGAGAAATTCCTTTGGGTCCCCTTCCGACATCCTAAAGAAGTTCAGCATCGCCGCCGCTGCCGGATGTGATTCAGCATTCAACTGGCACTGCTCTAAGGCGAGAGCCAACGACGGGCTCTGTCGAAGACACTGCACCACCGAATTCATATAACATGTGTTACCTAAATTTGGAAGCGGAATTGGCAGTGGCCACATGACATGTTTTGGCAACGCCGAAACACGGATGTGCGGCCTAGGCACCTCTAGATGAACATCAAATTCGACTGAAGGCGGGCGTGGGATTCTATCTTTCCTAATCGGACTAGTCGGTCGACTACGGGACGGCCGCCGGGTGTTTCCACGCGCCAGCTGAAGATCCGCCAACGAAAACAACTGAGAGTCAGTTGTGTCAGTCCGCTGCAATGTACTTTTCTCACGTGGGAGTGCAGTACTATCGGTTACGGCAGTGTGCCGGGGGTATAAATGCGGCAGTTGATGTTCCGACACCTGTGACACCACCGCAGGGACAACACCGGGAATCTCCGCACGCATCAGAAATAACCCCCCACCACACCACACCCGTCGTTTGTTGCGTTGGTAATGCCGTGCACGAGGGCAGATGGAACAGAAACGGTAGTGGTAGGGACTTCTACGAAAGACGAACAAAAGGAGCCCCAGTAATGGAAGATTTTCTCGTTGCCACTCCTCTCACTTGGGTTGAAGAGCAGCAGTGACACAACCAACTACACACACACACAGACGCACAGGTAGACAAACACACACGAACCGCAGGTGAGTTCCACAACGCACGAGGTACACACAACCTTCACCGATTTCCCAAATTTCCCCCTTCCCCCAATTCTACCTTCTCTGCTTCCTCTTTTCTTTCGCCACTTCTCCTTTTGTGTGTGTGTGTGTGCGTGTGTGTGTGTGTCGCAATCAACGGATGCCCCAAGTCAGGTTGAGGGCTCCGTCTGTACTATTACTAAAGTGCTTGACACGGTGAAAGTGTGTCCGTAGACGGTCAGGTCAACTCCTCTTGGAGGGTCTGGTTCCCCCTATCTTCCGCTTAATGAGAACCTTCCCCTTGTAAAGCAAACATAATAATGATAGTGAAGAGGAAAAGGAAGAAGAAAAGAGAAGAGGATCAGTGACCTAGTTGGCTGGTTGGTGTGATACATTTCCCCACGTCCTTCCCTTCATCCAAGGAATACACCCAACATATGTGCATGTATGCATGTATATATACAAGTGCAGTGAAAGGGCAACAGTCATGCACACGTTTATGTGTCTAATATTATACACACCCGAAAACAGAGGGGGTGCTTGAGTAATGAGAGGAGCAAAGACAACACTTTAACCATATCTTCGTAGGTATGTAAAGATATATGTAATCTCATATATGCATCCCTGTGCTTTCGCACATGTTATTGTGGCGTTGCCGTGAAAAAAAAAAAATTTTAAAAAAGATACTTACCGGAGCCAGAAAAGGTACAATCAAATGCAGAAAACAGGAGCACACACAAATATATGCCCTGACACGAACGGAGGAAACACTATATACATGGGGCACATATGTGTGATTACCATTTACGTAAACAGAGGTGGACACCATGGTGAAAACAGCTACACTAATTTTATTGAATCAATGTTTTGTTTTCGTTTCCACACCTCACTCTTCTAAACATCGGTATTGGACAGTTGGGACGTAGTTCTGCTTCTCATAATATGAAACCTGCGAACCTTAGAACTGCTTTCTCCAAAACACCCTATTGCTGCTGTTGTCGCTTTTTTGTGTGTCAACTTTGCCGTTTTATTTTTTTCCCACAATCTCATGCCGGACATGAAGCTACGCGAAGGCAGAACCACGATCTACTGTGAGAGACAACCATGCGAGGAAGGGAATGAAGCCTTGAAACCACAGGAAAGACATGATTAGCAGCTCCATTCAACCCATTTTTCCCTCTTGCGTCCTCTATTTCTTTTCTTTCTCTAGTTATTACTCTCCCGCTCCCGTTATGTCGCCGGACTCCACATGCGTAACATCGTTAACCGGCCCGTCGGGTCACCAATTACCACCGCCGCGGCCTTATCGCTAGGCTCTGTAGCCACATCCCAAGCAGTAATTTCACATTCATGAACAAACTCAGCATCAGCCACGCCTTCTATGACCTCATCTTCAGGTTCTTCTTCCATTAGTTCAATGCTCTCTCCTTGCATTTCATCTACAGTGTCATCGTCAGGCACGGGAAAGGGCATATGCTTCCTTGGAAGCACCCAAAACTTCAACTGCTTGTCGTTGCCCAAGGCGAAAATGCCATCGTCACCCCACTTGAAGCGTAACCCGCTCACAGTGGGTAAAGCGGAATAGCGGAATGCGCTGAAGTGATTTGTTGGCGTCACCGTGAGAACATCCACAGCCGCATCTCCAACTTGTCGTATCCGTGACCACGGAAGACGGTAGACTGCAACGGATCCATCTTCAAGCCCGGCCGCCACCATCCGCTCATTTGAGGAGAGTTGATACACTACGTGATTGCAAGAGCTCACCAATACGGCCACTTCCCGCCCCGCTTCCACATCGCACAACCGCAGTTGCCGGGGTGGTGGCAAATGTCCGCTGGCTGTTGGAGGGAATGGTGCTGGGTAAAGAAGAAAGTGGGTACAGGAGCGAATCATCTTTCCGGATTCTACGCTGAAGGGAAGGCTAAAGGTTCTCTCCTTTTCGAAGGCATTGCGTGCAGTACTCAATTGCCACATTATTACAACATTGTGACAAACACTGTAGAATATTTCGTCCTCGGACCTATGCGGCAACACGGTAGTGAAGCCTCGTATCCTGTTGATGTCTGCCATCTCGCATTTTTCCAAGAAATGGCGCTGATCCACATCCAGTACAACAGAAGTTTTTTCTGTGTCGTAAGCGCGAAGGTAGAGATCCTCAGTGGTTACTAAGTAGAAACGGCCACGGGCAGAGAAGGCCACAGAAGTCAGTGGTGCTCCAAAAGTGCCGCCATCGCACCGGGAGACGATGTTCATCTCCGCACTGTCATAGATTAGTAACGTACGGTCGTGACAAACTGTGGCGTGGTAAGCTCCCGTTTCGCACCACAATAAACTTTCCACAGCAGACGGCGAGCGCCTCACCTGCACTTCTACAGCACCCGTAACAGGATGTACCGCGCAGATACTGCGATCGGCACTAGCGGTGATAATACGTTTACCGCGTGAGGGAATGCAGCAAGCGGTAATCGTCCTCTGATGAATTTGTTTTTTCGCTGAAAGGGCCATAGTGGTGAAAAACGATAGGCGGCGCTGGCGGAGTGGGCAGGTGATGGTTAGCATTTGAGTAACGTACGCTCTCGCATCCATTGAAACGTATGGGTACCGGTTTCCACTTTCAATCGCTGTCCCAACCACCAGGTGTGGATACTTGGTTAATTTTGAGTTATACTGCCGCAAAAAGTATATGTAGTCGCGTAGACGAAGAATTGATGTTGGTTTCTGGCGGGTGGTTACATCAACATCTTCGTCGAATGTATATTCACCAACTTCATAGGACTCATGGAAGGAATTAAAGGCACTGATGAGCTCCCTTACCAGATGGTAACCGAGTGAATTACGGTATACAACCATCAAATAGGGCATGGTTAGCACGACGCGGTGTATGACGTGAGCTTCCTGCGCCTCCACAGCGTGGTACGGTAGTTCCTTTACCGCCGTTCGCTCGAACGGATTTGTTGATGATAGTCCAAGAAGCACCTCCCCTTTCTCACGCCCAAGAACCTCGTGCACCACATCATGATAACAACGCAGCAGCATACCGTGCCACACCTTGTAATCGCTCTCGCTTCCCTCCTCCAGAACATCTTCGCGTTTAATCAGCTCGCGGAACGCGCGTGATCGTATACAGACACGAACGTTAAGAGCGTTTCCACCTTCTGTTCCAATGTTACATACTGTGCCACTGTAAATCAAGGGCCTCATCATGCGAATTAAGCGGTTAAAACGCGTGCAGGTCAACTGTAACATGGCACGCAGTTGGGGTTCATGAATACCCCATCGGGAACAAACGAGCAAACGCGTGCACTTTCGGATAAGGGCCGTGCCAAAGCTATCGTTCAGTTTGTCATAGACCTGTTGCACCATACCATCAACTGTGCCGGGTAGTGAAACCTTTATTGCATGTGTCCCCAGACCAGGTGCCTCATTAAAACTGCGTAGCACATCTACAACCTGTAAAACATACTCTGGGCACAGTGCTTGCTCCTTCTGACGAATCAACATAAAGTCATCGTCCGACAGGGTCACACCAATTCTTCCCATGACCTCAGGTCGAAGCATATCATCAAAATCATTAGGCGTCATGTTACCCACTGGGAGGAACTCTACGCTGTCTTTGCCACGTGTTTGTAATTGTTTGTACAGTGTGGAATCCGTCTCACATCCCAACACCAGTCGTACGTTGCGGGACAAACAATACGGCAAACAAGCGAAAGCACCAGGTCGTAGAGCTGGCGCTTCCCAAACGTCTTTCCCAGTTTTCTCGCACATCCTTAGTGCCGTGCACGGTTCTACGGGCGCAATGACATTATCTATTCCATCTAGAATAACAACAGTAATAACTTTTTCATTTCCATCGGACTTAGCATCGCCGTTGCCGTTAAGTTGCTCAGCCATCTTTCCCTTTTCTGTTATGGTATCCAAAAACAGTCTTTGAAGCCGACCCAAGTCCACCTCACCGATCGCTGATCGATACACCTCCTGATTAGGATACAACTGATGAATAATGGTACATATAATATTGCGGAGCTCTGTGGGCTCCTCTGTCAGCAGAGCAGAGTGTGTCGTGTGGTACGCTACACGGCATTTCTGCGCGCTTTTCGTCAGTAGTCCCCACGTGAATGATGAAATGAGTTCACTGACTGCACTGATGTCTGCACTATGCAACAACAGAGAATTTCTGCTAGGCGGCGCAATAACGTACAGGTCCAATCGGTTGGTGATATTCTTTTTCACCAAATGACAGTGAAGGCGCGAGAAGAGAAGTGTGTGTAACCATTCGTGATATTGTTTTAGTTTTTGTAACACCTTTTCCTTCTCGGCCGATCCATAGAAGTACGAAGGGTGTCCTTCCTTAACCGGTGGAAAGTGGGCCGACATCACGCGTTGTATCCGCTCATACACGGCTTGACAGAACTCTTCCAAATGCTTAAGGTGGACCTGGCCGTCTGCACCACACCGGTCAAACTCAGCGTTGTAGTCAGGTATCACGAGCTCTGGTGTATCTGCTCCCTCAACAACGTACTGTTTGAACACCTGGTGCTCCTGCCACTTCTTCTCCTTTACAGCAGCATCGCAACAAATTAACTGTGATGGGCACACTTCTTTTGCAGCCACAGTGCACGTACGGCGCACCTGCCGTTGAAGATAGTCTGGGTGCTCAATAGGGGGTTCCTCCGTCAGTAGCGGCGCCAATGAGGGTGGAATTCCAAGCTTGCGGGTTCCCTTCCGCGTGGCTATTATACGCCAACTGGAGACCTCCATAGCTCGTCTGTGTGCGGCATGTAAAACTGGCTGAAGTGGTGGAGCTTGAGGACTTTCGGAGGGAACCACTTGTGAGCTCATGGACCTGAGTCGGTAGGGTGCGCCCAAACTCTGACGGTTCAACATGTCGTTCGCCGTCATGGCGCGATAGTCTCCTTCACGGTCTCCTATAAGTTCAAGAGTCAAGAATCGAGACTTCTCAACGTCACGCAAAACATCCACCTGAATGGCAAAACGTAGATTCTTCAGGCACACGCCGGCCGGCTCCTCTGGGGGGCTAAATAAGGGATTAAGATGGACCCTGCTTCCAACGAATTCCTCATTCAACAGAGGAAACACCCGGTTGAGGAGCAGCTCTGTTTCCGAATGGAATATGAATGGTGGAGCCAGGATGGCCACCTCCAACAACCGCCACCCGGATTCGATGTGGGGAAGGGGAACAAACTTGTTACCTGAAGCAACCACCGACTTTGTAAAGGTGGAAAGCCGATCTAGTGCAACCGTTTCCTTCTGCATCCAATCAGCCTTGCGCACCGTCTCCCGCATTGTTGAAGCAAAAGTACTTGTTGCCGGTTTCTCTTCAACAACAGTGCCAGTGATCCTATTCCCCTCAGCGTCCACCCTGAATGCTTCAATTGCGCACCGCCCCTCAGCACACTCCTCGCGAGTGGCCACCTCTTTACCTGAGGCATTACCTGCCGTCTCACACAGTCTATTTCGTTCAAGAGCCTTCTCAATCTTCTTCATAACTCCTTCAGGTACCTGTGTGTTGCTCAGGTCGGCATGTACAATACCAGGGTTATGTTGCAGCAGTGAAAGGACCGCCAATCCGGCAGTGAGAGAAATAGTGTTACCTGAAAAATCGAGTTTTTCTAGACTCCGATGCTTAATCATTGCCCGACAGAAGAAAGCAACAGAGTCATTGTTGAGACCACTGCAAGGAACAATGAGCTCCTTCAACTTGTCGTTCTTCACAAGGAGGCTCGTCACAGCCTGAAGCCCAACGGCACCGATATAATTCCGCCTAAGATCCACAACCTCACTAAAACGTATGGTTTCCACTTGCGACGAAAGCAGTGGGTTCATTTTAGCTTTCAATGAAATGTAATTGGCGACAAGCTCCTCGTACGCGTCCGTGCTTCTCGTGTCCTCCTTCTGCGGCATGAACTGCGAGGGAAGAAGAACAGGACTCTGCGCGTTAGTCATCTTTGCAATTATTTTCTAAACCCCAACAATAATAAATTCTCCCACACCCGTCTCAATTGGGTTCCCTCCTTCTACTCGGTCTTCTTTTAACCAGTTCTTGCTTTTCCCCTAGCCTTGGGTATATCAAACCCCTATCTGGCCTTCCGATGACGTTAGTCACTTTTGTTCTTTCTTATCTCTGCCCTATCTTCAAGTGAAACAATGAACAACAAATTGAAAATGGTGGAAAACGAAATGAATGAAGACATATTCTGCCTAATACAAAAATAAAACAACAGGTGTCTAGTAAAAACATAAAAAGAGACGGGTGTATAGAACAACGAGCAAGGAAGCGCATAACCTTCGGATGCAAGACATAATTGTAATGAAAACACACTGCCAGCGCAAAACCACAATATGCACATGATTCTCGGCCATTCCCTGCCTCTCCACCATGCCTTGTCAACGAGCTACCGTTTTCTTTTTGTTTTTACCATCTTCCCACTCTAAGGCATCTTTCCTGCCCTAACCCCTGTGTACTCGATCATGCACCACTCATCGCCAACAGCAGTTCCTCGTCCGTCATGACTGGTCCTAGTTTATCCCCGCCAGGCATCCCATCACCATTAGTATTGTCAACATCATTTCCACTGTCACCATCCTCATCCTCATCATATACGTCGTTTTCTTCAACCTCCTCCTCCTCCTCACCGCTTTCGTCTTCATCGCACAACTCAGTGGCAAACACTCCGTTCGGGCAGTTTGTTCGGTTGATTAGCCGACCAACCCACGACTTCTCCGGCGCAATGAGACCTATAAAATTCGAGAACTCCGCCGTGGCGACATCCAAAAGCTCCTCACGACTGACCGGCCCCGTCCCGCATACCTGACAGCCCTCATGAAGAAACTGCTGCTCTGTGATAATTAAGCGGCACCGGCGGCAGGCGAGGTAACCATGGTCTCCAACCGGAAGCTGTGGCGGTGGCTCGCTGTCACCACTCATTGGAGTCCACACACACGGACACGCACAAGCACACCTTTTAGTGTTAGTGTAGGTGTTGCCGTTGATGCCTAAATATGTTTTTACCTCTTCTTCCACTCTGCCGCTGATTGTCCCCCCCCCCTTCCCTCTCAAATCCAAAAGACTACTAACAGTTGCAATCCGAACAAACAGAAATAAATAGTTCAAAGCGAAGAAGCAAAGAAAAAAGGGGAACTGGTGCGGCACGGCGTGCCGTTGACGCAGAGCAGTGCTAACATCATGTAAATAACCGGGTTTAGACGGTGAAGCAACGGGCAAAGATTCATTTATGGCATCACAACAAATAACGGCCGGAAGAAAAAGAGGAAAAATATCCATGACGTGATGGTATGTCCTCCCGCTCTTTCCAACCCTCGTCTGTACCCCTTATTTACCACGTAGTCCTCGATCTGTCGCCCACCATTTTGCACTATTATTAGCCTATGCGAGCCAAAAATGGATCAAATGTGTTAATATCCTTCGTTGCGACTGCAGCAATGTATGGGCAGCCGAGTGCATCCACTGTGAGCACAAATTGCAGATTGCACAACTCAAGTACCCGTTGAGACGTTAGTGAGGGATCTCGCGCATTGGCTCCGACCTCGCTCCCGCTGAAAGTTATGACAGAAGTGCTTGTACTTCCGCAATCACCTCTGTCCGGCAAGGCGATACAGGGACAAAACATTAATTCATTTGTAACCACTAGCGCAAGGCTCTCAAACAGCCTTAGAAGATCCACCAACGCCATGCGTTCAACCGCCGCTTCGGCGCCAACCCCCTTATGGTTGCTGCTGAGCTCATCACGCACCCTCTTTGGTATGAAGTACTTCATAGGAATTCGCATCACGGACCCGTCGGGCCTCCTCCTCGTGTCGTGCACCAGTTGAATCAACCCGCCAACGGATGCAACAACATCGCCGCTGCGGTACGTCTTACCGGCGAATACCCGACGTGTGACGTCACTCAACAAACTCCGTACTGCTCGAAGTGCATTCGCGTCATCGTCCCCACTACCACTACAAATCAGTGAGTCTGACAACAGGAAGAAGTAATCGGTACAGAACCCCCGCTCGGCAGCGGGGGAACTACCAACTGTACCACAGCGCTTGGCGATATCATATTTCCCGGGCACGTGCGGATCACTAATGTTTTGGTCCTCTTTTACCCACAATTCTTCCTTCTTTCGCCGGACCCGGGGCTGGCGACCTCTCCGAGGTCGCTTCTTTCCGCGCGTTTCGTGGGGTTCCTCCTCTGCCCCATCCTCATCATCCTCGTTGCGCTCGTTTTGCGAGGAACTACCACCACAATTATTGTCACTTTGGTGCATTTCGTCTGACAACGGTTGATCGGCCTCCTGTTCCGCTAGCGTATTCACTGTATACAAAAATATGTCATTATGGGTGTCAAATTTGGAGTGTCTGCCGATCGTCGTAAGCGGCACCGCCGCATCCCAAACCTGCCACGGTAAGAACGGAACGTTCAGGGGCCAATTTATGGGATGAGATGTAAACAGCGTGGTTGAAGAAGCTTGTGTGCTTCCACTTCCACTTGAACTCTTGCTTTGACTGCCGCGGATGTTGTCCTCGTTATGTATGTCCTTGGACTGCACGGACAAATGAGAACAGTGAGAGTTAGCCTCAGGACTGGAACCAACAGTGCCATCTGCAATATTTTGTGCGTCTGTGGAACTGATGGTTTCACGCTGCGAAGCAACGGGTTCGGTCGGTAACGTGGGGCCCGTCAACACCTCTTGCGGCAGCGGCGCCCTGCAGCAAACCGCAACTAACCGAGTTCGATATACCCGAGGTGAGCGACAGTACGGGCAGAAGTCAACTTGGGGTGTGGGAAAGTTGCGGATGCTCCACATTCCACATTGTGGGCACTCCCAAAACAACTCCACGTCAGTATCACTCGTACTCGTACTTGGTTGGCCACTGCCGCTCCTGCTCCGCTCGGTAACCCCTCCACTGGTTACTCTATTTTGGTTGCTGCAGCAGGGTTGCAAGCTGTTAGCTGACAATACTCCCACAATCCTCGAGTTTCCCCCGCGATTGTCAACACTAATATTGCTGTCGTTGTACTTGCCCTCAAGCCTCGTTACACCCCGAAATTGAAATGGCATGGGACTTCTCACGCGATATCGTGTCAACAACTCACCTTTGATCCCCGTCCACGGGCTGTGCGTCAAGTTGTGAGCCTTCCCATACGACATAAGAATTTCCTCCCCCTTATTAATGATTCGTCTGCTGACAAGAGCAGTGTATGTCTCCCCACGTGCGGTGAAGCGGCTCTCCGCACTAATGTTTGCCGTAACGCCCTCCATCCCTCTCGGATCGTTCGCAAACCGACCATAATTTCCAGCAAACTCCGCATCCAGTGCGTAATCATCACTGAGTGATCCGTAACCCATGGTATATGTTCTCGAGCTGCATGAAGTCCCAAAAATCTCCACATAACCGCTGTAGGGCGTGACAACAAAATTCGCTGGAATCGTCCTCTTCGCAAAGAGGCCAATTTGCCCGAATGCCGGATGACGTCTGTCTGTAATCACCCGTAACTCTGTGTAATTCCCCGGTAAGTACACCGGCACGGTGAAGCACGGCAGAATATCCGAATCAATGAGTGACTCGGCGTGAGCAAGGACCCCCATATGGAAAATCATGCGGTCATGTTTGCTGATTGACGGATCGAAGGCCAGAAAATTCCGTGATTGTTCTCCCACGGGGAACTTAAGTGAGCGACGGGCAGGGGCACATCGTAACGGGGAATGCACATCCATTCCACACGAGGAAACACTGCAATCGTAAATGATAGTAAAAGGAAAATGGGACGAGGTGTTGTGAAGTGGGAAATGCTCTCACTGACGTGAAGACACAGACGCACACGCACGCGCACAAAACGCTTTCGCTGCGGTGTACGACTCTCCCTAACTCCTCCACGATCGCCGCTGATATATTGGGCTTCGTTGCAAGTACACCGCAACGAAGAGCACACATAGTGAAAAAAAAAGGAAGGGGAGTGTCAAAAAATAGAAGGGGGAAGGAAATAAGGTACAGGGGAGAATAAAATCGACCCAAGCAACTAATACACTAACGGGACACGCCATAATAATGAAACATAGGTGTTATCGGCACCACCGGCGAATGTTTTCCACTTTTGAAAACTCCACCTCCAAATCCACCGCCACCGGTGCCGTTAGCCGCAGCGCCACAGATTTTTACCAGGTGGTGAGACGTGCTAGCCCACGAACCGCATAGTCGAGACGTTACCACACACCACTCAGGTATAAACGTGTACACATTCCAGTTAAACGACCAAAATAAAACAAAAAAGGGACTTGTGGTTTACACCTGCAGGTCTTCACCCCCTGCCTCCGCCACACACAAACACCTTTTTTACCTAGACAAAGTCTTAAAAACAGCAGTCACAATCAAAGGGGCAATTTGGAGTTGTCCCCGCATTGGGGTTTGATGATGTAATTTTCCGCAGCTCCTCTACGGTAATGATGCGGTCAACACCTTCCCGCCTGAGCAATGTTTCCGGTACTTCACAATCAGCCAGTGGGCCGCCACCTTTTCCCGTCTTCTTATTTCTACCCTTCTTTTCCTTTGGCTGTGAGGACACGTTAAAGAAATCTGCATCGCTCAGCTCCAACGTCTTCTCTGGCGCACGATAAAGACCATCGGAGGTAGTGAGCCGTGACTGTCCCTTTACCGTGCCACGCGCCGGTTGGGCACTAGACTGCAGTTTTTTATCTTTAATTACACCAAAGATATCGGCAATATCCGAACCCTTATCCAAGACGGCTGTAGCGCACTTCCAAGCCATCTTTGATTCACTACCAGCCGGTGACGAACTGTGTTTTAGAATGCCCCTTCCACCAGGCTCTTGTTTTTTTGCCTTCTTCATTAGAAGCTACATGTGGGGTGAAAGAAAGAAGCGACCAATAGCCAAACAACACATATGATAAAAACATAGATAATCAAATACGCAATCATGTATGGTACAAAACAAAAAAGCGAGATGAAGTGCAGCACGTTGTTATGAATAACGGCAACTGAGGGGAACGTGTTTTTGAGTTCAGCATAATGGAGGGGATACCCAAACCCCCATAAATACACACTCGACGACCAAACACATCCCACTTCTCGAAAACGACATCAACTGTAAAGAGGATGAAAAAACAACACACAAACCAGTATTACTGGTGAGCAGATTGAACAGATATGTGGAAGTTTCACCACTCACACAATCTGTTATCACCACACAACAGATGACTATCATTCATTTCCCCACACAAATACTTGGGCCCATAAACCAAGTGTCTGCTACACATTTCCCTCTTCTCTCACCTGAAAGAGGGGAAAATAAACGCGGTCTCTCTGCTTCTCCGGGGGAGCAAACAGACAAAAGAAAAAGTAAGTTTAATACAATATGAAAGAAACAAACAAGAGCGCTTAAACGGACAGGAGTAAGCACCTCCTCACTATTACTTCTCTGAAGCGGGAGGAAGCCACCTTCTTGCCATCAAAGATGATGTACTGATGCTTTTCTGGGTACATATTCAACTAATCCACCCCGCCGTTCCCTACTCTGCTACCCTCAACATTCAGGCGGAACAGCTGAAAGCCATATACGGTACAGAATAATAAATTCAAATTCTGCACGTGCTTCTGAGCATAAATGTGCACACGCGGATAGTAGATAACGTATACACGGTTGGAGGATAGCTGGAAGCAGCGAAAATCAGATGACGTACTGGAAAGAAAAGGGGGGG
>NW_027123932.1:16231-18500 GCF_001457755.1 Trypanosoma equiperdum
TTCAAGGGGCATTTTTTTGGTTAACGAACACCACTGGTTCACCGACGAATGGCACACCAGCCATTGTGCGTTCAATCTCCTCCACTGTTCGCGGGACGACCGTAAGATTTACGACACCTGTTTCGGTAATTACCACATCGCTCTCAATGCGCACACCACCAAAGTTCCACAGCTTCCGGAGCCCTTCCTCATGGAGGTGAGGTTTCATTTCAGGGTTGACGAAGGCATCGGTAAGAAGCGAACGATTAATATAACAACCGGGTTCCACAGTGAGGCACATTCCCTTCTCCAGCACCCGTGCCGTTCTCAACTTACAGCAGTCGCTCTCGACAGGGCGCTTGGGACAATCTTCCAAGTAGCCCCCTACATCGTGCACATCCATGCCGAGCAAATGCCCCAGCCCATGAGGTTGGAAGAGACCCATAATACGCTTTTGCATTATGGTGTCTACATCTCCCATGAGTAAACCAGCACGCAGCAAGTGCTTGCACATGACACGCAACGCCAACTTGTGCATATCCACCCAGTTTGTACCGGGTCTGAGACTCTTCATCACTGAGTCGTGCGCGTCCAGAACGGCATTGTATATCATCACTTGGTCAGAGGTAAACTTACCGTTCACGGGAAAGGAGCAAGTAATGTCACTTGCATATCCCATGTAGTGGCCTCCCATATCTAGCAGGGCCATAGAGCCATCCTCAATGGGTGCGTCGTTATTTGGGTAATGCAGCACTGCGCCGTAGTGTCCCGTAGCGCAGATGCACGTATCCGCCACCTTCCTGCAACCGCCGTGGTAATAAACATGATGCAAAAAGGTGGATTCGAGTTGGTGCTGGGACATACCGGGCTTGCACTGTTGCATCACATGAATGTGAGCATCGCTGGAAACACGACACACATACCGCAGAAGGTCGATTTCTAAATCCGTCTTGTAGCAGCGTTGCCGACTTAATGTATCAAAAAGAAAGTCAGTAGATGTATTCAACTTCGAAGGTTGGGGAAGTTGAGCCGTCAGCACATTGAGGCCACTGTCGCTGTTTACCCCCTTCATCACCTCAACCGTAGTCACACCCTTCGCAGCGAATGTTTCATTAATCTCATCCGTGTAGTAAACCTCCTCCACGCCCGTCGCCTCCTTGACGCTTGCGGGAGTGGGCAACTCACCCATCCAAACCGCGTATGATGCCGGGAGGCGGGGAATGAAAAGAATTCCAGTGCCATCAGTAAGAACAGCACCGAAACAATCAGGAATGTCACAACCGAATAGGTAAGCGAAATAACTCTCCTGCCAAAAGAGATGGTTCACATCAGTGGAGTTTACCGGAACCTCCGAACTCCCTTGAAGGAAAGCGGCGTGTGTGTCATCCATGCATGTCCGCATCGATGCAGCAAGGCGCTGGCGCTGCTCCTTGTACATATCTGGACTGATCTCGAATGGATAGGCGGTGTTGCGAATACAATTTGACGACATGTCGTGTTCTCTCTCTCTCTCTCTTTCTCTCTCTGAAAACGTCGCACAAGTCGGTTACAAGTGATCTTACCTTACTTTTGTTCCCCCTTTCCTTTCCCTCTCCTTCGTTGTTTGATACCACGGAGTTTGTCAATGCTATCAATTTCAAAGGAGAAGTGAGAAGCGCAGGGGGAGAGCGAACGGAATAAATGGGACATCTGATGAATGTAGTGCGCCGTAAAAAAGAGCATACAAAATCCAGCCATTGAAATAATTATAATCATGAAGGATTGTTATTGTTGAGGTGAGGCGGAAGAAAAGGTTGTCAGAGCCGCTACAAAATGATGATAATAATAATGATGATGATGATGGCATAAAACGAAGCAAAAGGAAGATAGCGCGGCTTTAGACTCATTAAACTACACAGCACCACGTATACCTGCACGCTTATATAAATATGCGCACGAAAATTTCCACCCTCCCCACTGACATCTCGGCGCCTGTTTCAAATCGAATATTCCCCTTTCCGATTCCTTTTATTTCCGTTCTTTTTTCTCAATTGTCATCTATCCCACTCTCCTCCACTTCACCTTTCTTTTTTTTTCTCTTTACATTCCCTTTCCATTCATTTCACCTTCTTCCTTTCCTTATATCTAGCTACTTTAACTTTTTCGTCATTATATATCACGGCGACAACAACAACAATAATAATAATGATGATAATATATACGTTCGTGCCGATGTTTATTTTCCTCCAAGCCCCTTTTGTGGAACGTAGAAAAATAGTATAGAAAATAATATATATATATATATATTTTT
>NW_027123933.1:0-8437 GCF_001457755.1 Trypanosoma equiperdum
CGAAGGCACGAAGAAAATTTCAAAAAAAAATAGTTAGTGGTTTCCAGAACTTTGTGTTGAATGCTGCCTTTTCATTGTCGTATTTTTGTGTAATTGTTTTCTCTTGCCCCTCATTGTGCTTTCCGCGTCGTGTGTTTCTTTGTTTAGAGTTATGTATTGGTGCACTTCCCTCTTAAGTTCCTGTTCTGAAGCGCAAGAACGTATTTCGGCTGCATCGAAGCTAAGGTTGGCTACTTGCCCTTCTTTGTGTAGGTTTAATCGTTGCTGGAGCACCCTCTTGATGTAATGGTCGGCGTTTGCTGGGTGTTCTTCGCTTGCCGATGTTGTGATGGAGTTTTCAATGTTTCTGTTGCGCGTCTTCTTATCTTCCTGTAAGACATCGGCACCGGCTACATAAAGGTTTGTGTCTGATATCTCAGCGCCTGCTACGGTGAAGGAGTTGTTTGTAAAGGCTTTAGCTGCCCTTTGCCGATTGTTGGTAGCCGAGCGGCTCCTCTTCGGGCGTTTATCTTTAGCCTGAAGAAATTCATCGGGTTCAGGTTGGCCTCTTGCAGCCAGTTATCGGCGTGCGTTGCACTGATGTCTGTGACTGTATATTTTCTTTTTGGTTGACCGTGGTCACATCCGTGCCGCCGGTGCCTGCGGTCTTGACTTTGACGGAAACTGACTGCGCTACTGCTACTTGATTTTCCGTCGCCGCTTCGAGCCGCTCGAAAAACTTTGTTTTCTTGGCCGCTACCCGGGAGTATAGCTGTTTTAACTCTGAAAAATTTGTTTGCTGTCGAATTAAGACAGGTCCAGCCATAAAACTCACTTCGTCTTTTCCTTGAACCAATGCTGCTGTAAGTTTCGTGACCAAGTTTCTCATTTCTTCTATCTTGCCTTTGGGTTGTACTTTATTCTTTTGGAGCTTCGGCGCCAGTAGCTGCGGTAACCTGCGGTTTTTGCACGTGTTTGTCGCTACATTTGCTGGTTTTTAATTTTGTCTTGTGGCAATTGCTGTTATGGGCGGAAGTAGCTGCTGTCGATTTGATTCCGCTTTCATGAATCTTATAATCTGTTTCCTCCTTTGTTTCTTCCTTCAGTGTCGGTTTTGGGAGTGTAAAAAGCGCCTTCCCTGTTAATTTCTGTAGTCATAACCGACCAGTTATCTGAGTGGTTCAGCGTTTTTTCCTTTGTGTGAACCACCGAAGGCTATTGTCTCAAAGCGTTAGTAGTCTTCTGTTAGACGGCAGCTTGTTTCCACTTCGGTTTGCATCGCTTCCTGTTACTACGGAGATGCCAGGATTTGCGTTGCCGCCATGACCTGGCGACACCACCGCGCTACCGCCACGTTTGTTGTGCTTGAAACATCAGTTTTAAAGTGATACCATTATCTAACTCAGTTTGTTCGCTTATCCACAAAAATTCATCTACTTTATCTTTATTCTCTCGCGCAAAAACTCACATCCATGCGATGTCCGCAGATATCTAAGTTGCAGCTTCACGTTAGAATCCTCCATTAGATTAAAATCACCAGAAACCAACGTAACCTCCGCTGTTGTGCTTACCCATTTCCACTTAAAATGTGGGGCGCAATCTCCCCTCATGTATTATTTACTTCTTTGCTGCGCTCTTTTGTATTTCAATGTTTTATTATGTATTTTCCTTTCTTTTCCTCTACTGCTTCCACCGAAGTGGATAACGTAACAACTTTATTATACCTTTGCGCTGGATTCTATTTCTCTCCGTTTCTCCCCTCCTTCATATCTTTGTGTATGATCAAGTCCATAATCGTGCTTTTCCATGAACCAGCACACATTCCATCTCCGTCCCTCTCGCTCGGTCTCTCCACATTTATTTAGTAACATTTCTTGTACTCATCCACTCATTCACTTACTGCCATTTCGCCCTTTCATTTATTATAAGTCCCTATACTTTGGAAGTCCATTTGGTCTCAAGTATTATAATATTCGTATATACACATACTTACAACACTCTCCTATTATTTCCTTATTATTATTATAATTATTATTATTACTGCTGTTATTATAATATTCGTATGCACACTTACAAAACGCTTCTATTATTATTATTAATATTATAAACTATATAAAAGGCAATAAATAATCAAAAATTGGTATTTTTAAGGATACAACTCATTTTCATACCCTATTACATTATTTCTTTGCACGCATAGGCTGCAATAATACCTAATTTAAAATTTGAGCTTTTCAGTGGTTTTACTAAAAAGCATTAAAATATATCGAATTGAGCAAATTTTACAAGATTTATCAAGTTCTCTCAAAACAGAAAAATTCCGTAAATTTTCTTAAAATTGAGAAAAAATCCTCAATATACTAACAAACTCATGAAATAGGCAGAATTTACAAAATTTTTTCATTTACAAGAATACTGGAGTATTTGCGCTTTTTTACATCTCATTTGCATTCAGGAGTATTGGTGCAATCTTTCCCCAGCTTTTTTTTGCAAGTTAAAGTAGGTTTCCCATCTTTCCCCGCTTCTTGGTTTGCTTTTTCTGCATCTTTTTGTGCGTCCTCAGTGATTTTGCAAGTGTTGTCTTTCCATTCACAGCCAGTCGCTTTGTCGCATTCACCTTGTTCCTTGTCGCCACATTTTGGTGTCTGTGGTTTAGTAACTTCACAATTCTCTTTGGTGCTTGTTTTTGCTCCTAGTTTGCATTGCGTTATATTCGTTGCTAACTCCTCTTTTAGAAGCTCAAGTGTTGCGTCCGCTGGTTTGTCACCGTCTTCTGAAGCCTTTTCTGCTTCTGGCTTGAGGTCTTTGGCTAGCTTTTCTCGGTCCTCTGTTGTTATAGTGGTCGTCTTCGGCGGGTCTCTTTTTCCGAATTCGCCTTCTTGTATGGTAATCGCCGTTACACCACTTGGTTCTTTGTTTCGTAGTTTTAACAAATTGTCTATGGCCCTGACGTACGATAAACTGGCTGTGGCAAGTTCATTGACTTTGTCTAAGCAGTCCTTGAATTCGCTCCCTGTCATAGTTGCGTCTGCTTGCTGTTTCCAGTTGCCTCGCGTCATTGCCGCGTCACTCTGCAACGCTTTGAACAGGCCATTTGCCCAGAAAATGTTGGCTGTTGCTGCCGTCGCTGTCAGATAGCCGCCATGGGTGCCTCCCGCTTGTGTTAGCTGGCAGGCGGGGGTTCCGGAGCTTCTGTCGGCTCCGTGCTCGGCTGATGCCGCTGTGACTGCTTGGTGCTTTTGTTGGATCTGCAGTAAGGTCGCATCAGCTTCCGTCGGCACCTGCTGGTGCTTGTTACCTGCTAGCAGACAAGGTATGTCTGTTGGTGCTGATGCTGCTTCTCCTGTTCCGATACAGAACTTGCTTGACCCCGCCGCCTGCGCCATTACGCGAACGAAATCTTCCATCCGTCCTGCCATGTTGGCGCAAATCGCTGCTGCCTTGATTTATTTAGCTGCAGTGGCCTCTATTTCTGTTGGTCCTTGGGCTATGAGTTGCGACATTTTGAGCACTAAAGCTCGGCGTTTTCCTGTTGTTGCACCGCCTTTCTTTTGAATTTCTTTGGTTGCCATCGCTTGTAGTTCTCTCAGTTGTGTAATTTTTGTTGAGAGCTGCGTTGCCTTGCTCAGGGCAAAGGCTGTTGCTTTTTTCATTTCGGTTGCAAAATCGCACACCAGTTTGATCATTTCTGTTTTTACAGACCCTTTGTTTCCTTGGGATTGTGCCGCTAGGATTGCCATTGCTATTACTGCCTTGGCTGCCGCCCTTAATGGATGTGACCTGGTCATTTTCTTTTGTTTCTTTCTTGTTCTTTTTGGATAAAGCAAAGAACAAGTTCGTTTTTGGTTGCCGCCAGCTCAAGGATAAGCTAGGACGGTGTGCACTGTTGCAATTCGACATTAAATGCGGTCTGTGTAGCTGATGCTAGTCAGCGGTTATCTTCCAGCGATGACACTTAGTTCGAAAAACATTGGCACACCGCAAATTGCTAATCTGTTAGTTGATTTTAAGCTGTCGTCAGATTGCAGTCGCTGACTCTGGATTTAGGTGTTTGGGGTATCGGTTGTCTTTTCGTTTAAACTGCTTGCCATCTGGCCTGTGATAAGTTCAAAAATTAAATAACCTAAAAAGAGGATAAATATAAAACCTTGATGTGGCGTGCCCTAATCTTTTATTTAAGTTACACACATATATTTTGTGTGTGGCGCCCCTGCTTTTTCTGACCGCCACCGCGCGCCTTTAGGAAGATCCCACAAAGGTGTATAGAAGCTGTATGTGGGTCTGTTCCTTTGTGCCGTGGAATCTATTAACTTCATCTGATTCCCTATTAGAGGCGAATCAAGTTATTTAGGTATTGGCTACCGTTGTCTTTTGTTCTATTGTTCTAACCCCACGATTATTCTTCTTAGTTAGTTTTTTCTGGTTGGAAACAGCTACGTTTTCTGAGCTTCTGTGAGTACCTTGGTGCTCTTTGGAAATGTGTTAGAAGATCATCAGTTGAAGGAAGAACTTTGTTTCATAATTTTATTTTTTAAATTTTTTAATCTATTGTGTCTCCCATTTGTGGAGTGGTTTGGTTTTAGCCCTGTGCCTCTTGAAATTATCGAATGCTTTTCTATATTTTATATTTCAAATTTGATATTTTGCTATCAGTTTTATTATGCGGGTGTCTATCATCACAAGCTCTGGGAAATACTAGTTGCCTCCTCTGTTTTTTCGGACACAATTGATCTTTTTCCTTTGCTTTTTATCAGGTGGCAGGGCTTTGTAGCACTGTCGCTAAAACTTGAAAAATGTGTTTAATAAAAGTGATTTTCTCGTTGCTTTTACTTTATTGACACGCTTCCTTATCTCAACATTAGCGACAACTCTTATGTTTATTACCCGCTCGCTAAAAGATATTCATGTTGCCGGCACACCGATACATAATTGAAGATATATCAACATTTATAATCTCACTTCATACAGGTCCCCACAGGATTATACACGCGCTACCTTAAAAACTGTAAGTGACTTTATTCTTATTTTACTGTTTAAGTTAATACGTTAGTAGTAAATATAATAAGATTTCCATCTATATAATATTATTTTTCTTCCCACAAATATTAACCATCATGACTATATCTAACGAAGAGAAGGTTTTATCATCATTCCACTCTTAACCAATCCATTCATCTTGAACCTTGTAATTCTTTACAGCTTAATATTTCAATCAGCTAGTTATGAGACAAAAAAACAGTAGGGAGCATCATCTGTGCTCAACCTATCTATTTTTAAGTATGAGGTAAATCATTATCTCCTTGGATATTATGGTGGTTGTCGTAATATTTTTGTTTGAAACTGCGAATATTTCATCACCTTCTACGTATTTCCCTTAATAATAATCCACACACACTAACTTCATTTCATCTCACACATTCCATTGCTTTAAGTGATTCTACTTTAACCATCCATTTAGTCTTCAGCACAACTATCATTAAAGTACACACACACTCACAACACACTCCTATCATTATGGTGATTATTATTATTATTATTCTTATTATTATTATTTTAACCCTAACAATCTTTCGTAAAATAAACTAATGAAAAAACTAGAAATGTTTGAAAAAAGCAGTCTTTTTAAATAGTCTATCAACCTATTATTTTGCACCAATCATTCACCATCAAACACATTTTATATAAATTTTCAGAGTTTTAAAATTCTCAAAATTTACACAACATTACATTTTAATCAAACAGCGTCAAAATGACAAATTCCATAAAAATCATAAAATCGAGAAAAAAGCTTTTATCAATAATTCTTAAAAGTGGCATGCTAGAATCAAAAACGCAAGGAAAAGAGGGGCCTTGTGAATGACAAAAGAACTGATTCCTGTGGTGTTGGTATTTTTTGGTTCTGTCCCTTCCGCCTTTACTTCCTCTTTAGCTTTGCACTTAGCTTCCTTATTATCCCAATCGCAGTTGCCATCGCATTTTTCTTGGCTTTTACCATCGCATTTTGGTGCAGCCGACTGTTCTTTGTTTGTTTTTATTTTGGTTTCCTCTTGTCTAAGTTGCAGACATGTAAAATAGCTTAGTGCTGCGGCTATCCCTGAGCCGCTGGTAGTTGCGCCGTACGAGTTTTTTACATCTGTTCCATCCTTTTTGTAAGTTATATCCTTTAGCTTCAGACCTGCTAGAAAGTTCTCCTGGAATTCTTTGTCGGTTGGGCCGAAGTTTTCTTCGATTGCTTTCTTGATTGCGGACTTGCTGGAGTCTGAATCTCTCTTTTCGCCCGGCTCTTGTTTGGTGAGGACGTTTGCCACTATGCCCTCAAAAGCCGCGCTTGCTTTTAGATGATCATAGTTGATCCGGGTCAGGTCAGTGACATCCTCTTTGAGGGTGGCCTGAGCCTTGTGTAACTGTTGCGTAAGAAGTTTGTTGTTCATCCATGGGAGAACCTTGTCTTGTTCAGGTCCGGTCGGCAGTTGCATGTTGCCGTCTTCGATCTGTTGGGCTTGTGGCTCATTGGCCTCCGGGACGGTGGTTGGGAACGAAAAGCTTAGGTGGTGCGTGCCGAGTGTTAGCGCTCCGCCGAGTACTGTTTTGCATTTGCCTGGCACGTTTTGCGTGGTGTCAAACGGCGCCGTAGAGCTTGCGGCAGTTACTTTGACTTTTGGAAAGGTTATGAACTTGTCGCAGCCTGTGAGGTCAACAAGGTGTATCTTCGTCGCTGTTGCCAGTTTGGCTTCTATGGTGCTTACCGCCGGTTCTCCTCCGTTGGGTAGCTTGGGGCAGATGTGGCCGGTGTCAGCTCCCGCCTGGATCGTAAGAGCGCATGAAGTCTGTGTGTCGCCGGGTTCGGGGTTGCCCTTTGGTTTTACCTTCATGGCCGCGTCGGTCATGGCTGCTGCTTCAAGCGCTTCGATCCTTTTGGTAAGCACCTTCTTCAGATCACTTAGTGCTGCTGGCAGTTTGGCCGCCCATCGTGCTGCTTCTGCTGTTTTCTGATGGCCATAGATGGCAAGTGCCTCGAAGGCGGCACGCTGTTTGTCGGAAGTTGCTGCCGATGCTGCTATGGTCCACATCGCCGTCGTTTCACTGTTATCTTGTGCACGTCGGCTACGTTTAGTTTGCTGTCGCTCCAGAACTGCCGATAGCTCTCTTAGATAAGCCAGTTCGTGGCACCATTGCTTGCCGTCGTCGCCTATAACTGTTTCAGCCGCTGTGTTCACGGTAATTTGAGCCGCAATCGCCGCTAGAAGCGTCAGAAGCGTCAGAGTTTTGGTTTCCATCACCTCTTCTGAGTCGTGACTTCTCCTTGTTTTCTTTTTATGTTGCAGCTTGTGGTACAGTAAAAAAGGTCACGACCTCCCACTTTTGGAAAGTCGCGATAAATCTTCAAAAGGAAAGCATATATAGTTATTGTGCAAAATGTCTCGCTTCCGAAGACTTGGATTGACTGTTGGAGTGGTTAGTGCGTTTGGGGCATCCGTTTCCTAACACTAACACTAACCCTAACCGCCACTAGCAGTCCTTTTATCGCATGGTGTTGAATCTGTGAATTGGTTTGCGATTTATGTGGTGATTACTCTACTGTACGCTTGCCACTGACCTCCACTGACAATTGAATAAAAGATAGACTCTTTTGTCTTGCGCACTTTTACAATGTTAGATTTAAATACAATCAGTTAAGCGGAAGAATTCGTATTCTTACTTCCAATCCGTAGAACTGCATATCCATATCTAAAACATTACTTATTTATGGTCACTGTATGCTTCTCGTACTTTTAAACTCCTGTTGCGTAATCGCATTTGTAATCACGATATAACAGTGATTCTTTTTTTTTACATGACCTCAGGCCTTTCGCGCTGCTATCATGGTTTTTTCTATGTCTTTTTAATCACTTTGTCGCCAACTGCAGCCACTGCCGCGCTCTTCTGTTTTAAAGGTTTTTAGTACGTGCCAACAATGGCGCGGCTGTGTGTATTATTATATGAGCTACATATTTTTTAATTACATCAAGGGCTTTTCTTTGAGACAGCATGGAAGGGGAAGAGTATAATTACAATCTTTCTGTACTTCATAAGGCGCTTCTGTAGCCTCCCACCCGCGGCTTCTTAGCCTTGTGTTACTATTTCTCACTTGCACATCAGTAACCTGCTTTTTCTGAATCTATTTCTGCAGATGACAACTTTATTCCATTTTTGCATGAATATACTCCATATCATTATTTTTCTTTTCTCCATTTCATTTTCACGATAATAATATCCTCTTTCAGAACTGAAGTAAACACCACATATATTCTGTTTCCAACTTTTCGTTATCTTTCATAACATTTATTTTACTTCTCTTGTTCGTTCACACTAGCTCACTTATTCTCATTTCACAATTTTCTTTGTTTTTTCAGCCGCTATTTTTCTTCTTATGTGCTTAGAACTATCACTCTTATTATAATATTCGTATATACACACT
>NW_027123934.1:0-432 GCF_001457755.1 Trypanosoma equiperdum
GTGGGTTACTGAAAATAACTAGCACAGCTGCGACCCACACAGCGTGGCAAACCACAACCAACATCAAAAGCAACGACATATTAGCACAAATACAAGCACTGGCAAACTCCAAAGCAACATCACCCACAGTGGCGGTAACAGCCCTAAAGGAGCTAAAAACATTGGGGGAAGACGCTGAAAAGGTGCATTACGAAAACATAGCGACCACTGAGGCTGAAGTCGGACGGAGCAGGGAGCCGACAGAGATCACGATATCAAAAGACACTCTACTAAAAGCCAACAAGGCAAAAGTGGCCTTGCGGCAGGCACGGCAAGCGACTGAAAAAGAGGATACATCAATTCTCAGACGCAATAACCTTACAAAACTGGTTACGACCACAGTAGCTCAAGAAACAAAATGCCAGCCAGAGGAAGCCCAGGAGATATGCAATC
>NW_027123934.1:442-978 GCF_001457755.1 Trypanosoma equiperdum
CCTACTAAAAGCCAACAAGGCAATAGTGGCCTTGCGGCAGGCACGAAAAGCGACTGAAACAGAGGATACATCAATTCTCAGACGCAATAACCTTAAAAAACTGGTTACGACAACAGCATCTGAACAAAAAAAATTCCAGCCAGAGGAAGCCCAGGAGATATGCAATCAAATCAAAGAAGAAAATGAATGCAACAACAAGCCTTACTGTAGTTACGACTCAACAGAAACAGAAGGTTAAAAGAAGTGCAAATTTAATTCCACAAAAGCAAATGCAAAGAAGACTCTGTAACAGCAACTCAAACAGGAGGGACAAATACTGCCTCAGATAAGTGTAAAGGGAAAGAAAAAAGATGACTGTAAATCTCCGTATTGCAAATGGGAAGACAAACAGTGAAAGGATTCTAGTTTTCTCGCCAATAAGAAATTGGGTCTGAGAATGACTTCTGCTTTTGTGAGTTTGGTATTATTTTATAATTTTAAGGATTTTATGAAATTTAAAAAATTTATAAAAAGTTTTTAATTTGAGATAATTTGTT
>NW_027123934.1:988-3730 GCF_001457755.1 Trypanosoma equiperdum
CATTCTATCACCTTGCAATAAAAATTAGAAATTATTTAAAAATCTAAAATATGAAAATTTTTTATTAAAGCAACATATGGGTGCAAAGTATTAGAGTAATAAGGTATCAAAAATAAGTGCCATTCAGAAATTTTCTAATATAACTTATTTTTTTAAATTTTATAGATTTTAGTTATGTTTGTAATAATAAGAGTAATGGTATTAGTATAATAAAAACAATGATAATAATAATAATGATAGGAGACTGTTGTGAGTGCGTGTATACGAATATTATAATAAGAAAATTTAAAACTAAATGGAATGCCAAAATAGAAGCACTAGAACCACAATGTATGGTGTAATGTAAATGAGAAAAGGAGTGAGAAGAAATTGTGAGAAATAAAAAAAGAAAAAGATAAGAAGTAGATGAAACATGCACAGTTTTCTATACAAACATGATGATGGGTATCATTATACACAAGGACATCATAAAAAGGATAATAACGTGGAGTCAGAGTCAAGTAAACATGCAACATGTGTCGCTACGTTATTCACACTGATAAAACCAATAGAAGTAAAGAAGAAAAGCAGGAAACATACAAGGTTAATAAACTGAATCAGTGACGAAAAAACAAACAGGAATTCGAATAGAAGGATAAGAAGGAGAAGTCAAATATTTCTTTATATTTTAGTCAAAATGGATAGATTCTACTGCTGGAACTGTTGTGATTGGAACTTTTAGATCGCTGTTAAACCCTGATAGTGTGCGCTAAGCGGCTGGTTAGGCGTTTTATAGACACAATATGGGTTATTTACCATGGAGTCGACTGATTAAATATAGCATACCACCACACCAGGTGTCGGGGTTCACCATAAACGTTGTTAACGGTGAGCAGTCAAACCGAAAAACATGAAAAAATATCAGAAGGTGAGTGTCGAGCCGACGCGGCGGTTTGAGCACTGATCAGAGCGTTACAAGGCTGAATGAAAGAAGGCCAACAAATAACGGACGCACTACATAGCAATAACACCCAAGTCTTTTAGGTGAAAAACGAGACCGTCTCATTCACGGAGGCAATACCACAAGGAAGCAGGTTCCAACAAAGTGAAGCAAACGGTATACACTAAAATAGTGCAATATCGCAAGCTCTAAAATGACGACAACAATGATAGAAGAGCAAACTTTGTATGGCTTACGTATTTTACTCTTTCAGTCAAGAGATTTCCTCTCAAAAAATTTTTTACACTTTAGCAGCCAACAACCTAAAGAGCAACAAATGACAACACCAGGTAAAATAGTAATTGCATACGTTATCACAACAGCAGTAACAAATTACGTGTCGTCGGCAAATGCAGCGCTGAAAGACACAACGTGGAAACCACTGTGTGGCCTAGAAGAGGAACTGCGGAAACTACCCTCCGTAGCTGCGACAACACTAGAAAGGCAGGAAACATCTGTCAATGCTTACAAAATTACTGGTCTCAAAACGTTACTCTACGGCCACACGCTGGGGGACAGCAAAGATGCAGCCGCAATAGCTTCTCTAGGACTAACATTGCTCAAAAAAGCAGACGAGGAGCAGAGCAGCAAACACACAGGAACAACAACAGCCATCAAGGCACTAACGTCGAGTCAGGAGTTGGTGGGACGAATACACGAAGGCATTGAAATTCTAGCCATAGCAAGCCACAACAGCGTGTGGTGCTTGGGAAACACAGCCGGAACTGCCGATGCAGCAGGCGACAGAACAGCGGCAGGCTGCAAAGGCAAAATACATGAGCTAGCAACGTCAGCAGACAACCTCGGAAACGAAATCCTGGACGACAACGGCTACAAGACCATACAAGATATAACAGCAGCGGCTGGCGTCGCCGACAGCAGCAAATGTCCATTCACAGCAACAGCGGGCAACCACCAGACTTGGGGTGCAGGGACAGCAAACGCCAAGATGATAGACGGTATGCTAAACTTCGCAACAGCAGAGCAGGTCAGACGGTCCGGATTCGCGAAAAAGCAGCCAGCAAGCAACAGGCAAACCGACAAACTCTCAGTAACAGTGCATGCCGACGTGACGGAAGTAAAGGCAGCATACAGGGAAGGCACAATTACGGTAGGCAAAGTAGCACTAAAGGCAGCAGCTGACGAAAGCCAACTCACAACAACACTCAAACGGCTACTTCAAAGGGCTCCGTACAACATGCCCGCAGCTGACGCCGCCGCAGAAGCGAAAAACCTAGTGAAAACCAAATTTTCTACAACGGGCACCACACTGGACGACCTCTGGAAGCAAATAAAAGACGCATCTGTCGTTGATATAATGAAAGAAACGGAAGAACCAACAACAATCGAAAAAATACAACAACCCGAAACATTACGCGCAACGATTGAATTGTATGCGGCATCAAACAAAGGGAAGCTTGCTAAACTAAAAAAGGAACTTGAACAAGCACAAGCGGACAAGAATGGAGCTAAGGTATCCAAAACAACAGAAGAGTGCAAGCATCACAAAGAACTAGGCCCCTGCCAAAAAGCGGGATGCAAATTTGATAATAGCAAAAATGATGGTGAAAAATGCTTTCCTGACCCTGAAAAAAAAATCAGCAAACGAAGAAGGGAAAGATGCCAAAACCACAAACACCACAGGAAGCAATTCTGTTGTAATTAACAAGGCCCTTCTTTTCCTCGCAGTTTTGCTTCTAGCATATCACTTTTAAGAATTATTGGAAAAATATTTTTGCCCAATTTTATAAATATATGAAATT
>NW_027123934.1:3740-3945 GCF_001457755.1 Trypanosoma equiperdum
TTATTTTGGGAGCATTTGATATATTTTAACACCTTTTGACAAAAATGGGAATATTATTGAGATTAAAAAAATTTAAAAAGCATGAAAAATATAAAATGTTTATTATAATGTGTATAGTAGGAAGCTATTGGTGTAAAGTAATAGGATGAAAGAGTAAGAAAAGTGGGTGCCACAGTGAAATTTATAATTTTAGTTTATTTAATGG
>NW_027123934.1:3955-4385 GCF_001457755.1 Trypanosoma equiperdum
CCTATTGGTGTAAAATAATAGGATGAAAGAGTAAGAAAAGTGAGTGCCATAGTGAAATTTATAATTTTAGTTTATTTAATGGATATTAGCTAGATTAGAATAATAGTGATTATAGAAGAGTATGAGTGTGTGTATACTTATATTATGGTAGTGATAAAGACTAAACAGAGGAAGTCGAATTGGAGGAAAGTAAAATAATATAAATTGTGAAATGGGAGCTAGTGAGTGAGTGAGATGGAGGAAAGAAGACTTAAAGATACGTGGCTTCAAATACAAAAATGATGATAGCCATCCGCATACACAAAGAAATGATGAAAATGAAAATAAGAAAGGGACACGGTGCAGTGTACAGGACAAGTGGAGTTGCTACGTTATACACAGTGACAGGGGCAGATCCTAAACAAAAGGAAAGAAGCTGCGTGATGAAACT
>NW_027123934.1:4395-4810 GCF_001457755.1 Trypanosoma equiperdum
AAATGATGAAAATGAAAATAGGAAAGGGCCACGGTGCAGTGTACAGGACAAGTGGAATTACTACGTTATACACAGTGACAGGGGCAGATCCCAAACAAAAGGAAAGAAGCTGCGTGATGAAACTAAAAAATAAGCAATGACACAACTCAGGGGAAAACGACGCAGTAGAGCCTGATGATGCGTCGTATAGCACTCACAAATGGGTAGGTGTTACAGCGGTTTTAATGTGATAGCAAAGCAAAGGGTTAAGGGTTAACCTTAAGGGGAAGTGATTGTTAGGCAAACTACGGTCTATTTACCGCACCAGTGGACTAGGCTAGGAAACAAAATGAATTATGGTGGATAACAGCCACAGAAAGATTGTAATGACTACAACTGACTGCGGATTGGAATTCGCTATAGATACAAAATAGCC
>NW_027123934.1:4820-5206 GCF_001457755.1 Trypanosoma equiperdum
GCAGGGGAAAATGGCGCAGTAGAGCCTGATGATGCATCGTATAGCACTCAAAAATGGGTAGGTGTTACAGAGGTTTTAGTGTGATAGCGAAGCCAAGCGTTAAGGGTTAACCTTAAGGGGAAGTGATTGTTAGGCAAACTACGGGTTATTTACCGTACCAGTGGAATAGGCTAGGAGAGAAAAGAATTATGGTGGATAACAGCCACAGAAGGATTGCAATGACTAAAACTGACTGTGGATTGGAATTCGCTATAGATACAAAATAGCCACAAAATGAAGCCAGCCTGCCACTATACTGCAAAGCGGCCAGCCTAGGCAGTATAAGGGCACTTAACGACGGAAAATGAAACAGCTCAAAAACGGAACGACAGAAAAAGAAATAAAAG
>NW_027123937.1:0-811 GCF_001457755.1 Trypanosoma equiperdum
TTTCACAGCAGCGGTAGCCGTGAAGAACTTGTGCCTTACATAAAGAATGATAGAAAAAAATCACTTTACATGTGAAAGGGTGGAAGAGCTATACGTTCTACTGAAGAAGAGTCGACTTTTCAAGACACGTAGTTATGCGCCGCGATAATTCCGTCAGTGCTTATCTTTTCCACTTCTCTTTACGTTGCCACAACTCAACTTTAACACACTGCAAGTCAGGGACAAAAGGACTAAACCACCTCAATCATCCGTAGGCGCAAAAAAAGGAAACCCGTGTCTGGCTAAAACTTATTGTTGGGAATAACCCACACAGGACCTCCGTAACCTAGGAGGTTGCACCCGTTTTTTTGTTTTCACGTGTATCCGAGAGACGCGCTAACTTAGCTGTTGGCGGCCATATTTTCTATTGCACGACCCAAACTGTTTCATACTGCCCCGTCGTTTCGGTCAGTGGCCTCCCATATTTCCTTGTATTTGCGTGCCTTTTTTTCTTTTCATCGGCCTTGTTGGTCAAAAAAATGCAAAAAGCCGTCCTTTTGATACGTTAATAGCGGTCTCTCTCTACGGCCCTTATTCAGCTTGAAATAGGCGAAGTTAGAGGTGAATGTAGGCAATCTGTCAGTGAATGATAGAAATTTATCCTGGGGCGAATCGTTCAATATTTACGCGTAAGCTGTTGGCTCTTCGCTAACCGCAGCGGTTTGGGCGCCCGCAACAGCTAGGGGAGATTCTCTAAATTAAACTTTGATTGGGGTGTCGAAAGAGTGGCCGTTGCCGGTCATCGCGGGGCGGCGGCTGTGAAATCCGTTTC
>NW_027123937.1:821-4040 GCF_001457755.1 Trypanosoma equiperdum
GGAGGTTCGTGGCATAAACCCCCGATTTAAGTCAAGAAAGAAGCATAACCTAAAAACTGTTTATTCCTCTTCTTTGACTACTAAAGATTTTGCTTCTGTCACGGAGGCCCAATGGTAGCTCCATTTTGTTTCGTCGATGGCCGTTTCTGCGGCGATACGCGACCGCTATTTGACATGTCGTGGGCACATCCCATATATATTGAAACTTTACTGTTCGCTGTATGCGGCTCGTGGGCGTCTTGCAGTGAGGGACCAGTTTCATTACAAATGACTTCATTGTCCTAATAAATGATTTCAAATCCGCGGAAAATTGCTAAGCTACGTAGCATATGATAGCCACGGGACTGTGGCAGCAGTTACGGTAAACGCGATGGCTTCCACAACTAACTGATTTCCCCCAAGCGGCTACAAAATTAGGCTACTACTGGCTATTTGCAGATATTTTGAATGAATTGAGTTGTTTCGCTACGGCGCAAAGCTTCGCAAACTTTCAACGAGCAAGAGGGTCAAAAGCTCCATGCAGCAGCGAAACCTGTAATGACTCTCGGAGGGAGTAAAATAAATTTACTGACGATGTTGTTGGTGGTGGGTTCAGGAGGGTGTGGATAGAATATGTTGCATTATTCTCTCTAACCGACGACAAGCCTACATTAGCAACAGTTCTTCAGGTGTAGAGTTTTCAAAGAAGATGAAAGAGGTATAAATAAAAAAATAAGCGCTTACTTAACATGGCAAAAGAAAATAACAAAAAGGGTGCAATGAAAAAAATTCAAGTATGTGGTACGATACCGGGTTTCATGTCACGTTGTATGGCACGTAAAATAGAAATAAAGATATCGCAAAACCGCAACTTTGTAGCAATTTGTTTTTCAAATTACATTACAGGGGGTGAAAGAGAAAGAAAAGCGACGGTTCACTATACGGTTCACTAAATTAATGGAGAGGAGAGAGGAAAAATGTGAGAGTTCATTAGGAAAATAGAGTAGTTGAAGCTTTTAAATTTGAATAGGCGCAGACCAGGCGTTTGTTAACATTTAACCTGTTTCTTGGTGTTTGTAAGGAAACACTTGCAACCTCTTTCGGTCATTTTCAAAACCACAAACACAATATTTTGCAATCGCGCATTAAAGTTATTGGTGTATTATCATCGGTTGCTAAATATATACATTTTATTGATTGAGAATATTATTGATAACCTTTGGCAGCGGCAGGCGTATGAACAGGTATATAACGCCGGCCACGCCTTTGAGTCCGAAAAGTAACTGCACACGCAAAGCAAAAAGCAATATGACAGAGCTGCACTCAACATCAGAGACTTAATGTCAGAAAGGATTGTATATTTATTTTGCTGCGTTTCTTTTAGGTTTCTTTAACACAAAGTGTATTTAATAATATTTTTCTATATATAAATATATATATCAATTTTTTCCCAATTCAATAGTCATATAATTTGCCAAAATAGAATTTCAGTTACTTTTTCAACGTATCTGTGCTCCGTTTTTTTTAAATATTTTAGCGGCATTACCGCAAAGTAGCCAACAAAAACCGGCATTTGCCGAGGACAAAAGTGCTAATTTTAAGTTTGCCAACTATTTTTTCTGAAAAAATATGAGCTATGTTAGATAAAAAAATATTTCTCAAATGTAATAATATAAAAAAAATGTTGTGTTGTTGTATATTAATATCATTGCCGACAGCGACAAGTGCTTTTACAGCGACCCGGTAGTGCGTCGAAAGGCAATTTTTCTCGCATCTCTTTTAAAATACAAGATTTCCCATGACTATATTAGCGTCGACAGACGCCGCGACGGCACTAGTAATTGTTTCAGTCTCATTAAGTCTTCCGCACCTTTGCCGTGCGCAAGCCGCAGAAGGTGGGGCACTTGGAAAAGATGTCTGGTCACCACTCGCTAAGTTCACGCAAACAGCGGCAAAAGTGACAGGGCGGGCGATGACGCTGATAAGGGAGAGAACCAACCACATCACCAAGCTTGAAACGCAACTAAGCCAAGCGCGGCTTTACCTACAACTAAAGGCGGATAGCAGCAAGCAGCTTGCGTGGACAGCGCTTATTTCAGCGATGTCCAGCGACCTGGAGGCACTGCAGGACACGCAGGTGCAGCGCATTTCAGACGGACTCGCGGCAGCAGCAGCAACAGAGTTTGCCCGCGGTCACGCCGCTGAATTTTTCAAGGTGGCCGTCAAAGCGTACAATAGCCCCACGCAAGGCTGCTTAACAACAGCCAACGCTAACGCGGTAGCGGGAAACGTTATCAGCAGCTTCGACAGCGTAGCGCCAGAGGAAAAACCAAGTATCGACCCGACGACGACAGCTGACGTCTCGACAGACGTCGCCGGAATATCAGCACAAGGCTTCACAGAGTTGGCCGCGACGAACGGCATTCGTACAAGTGCACTAACGGCGGACGCAAAATGTACACTTTTCAAAGGCGGCACCGCCGGGCCACTAGACGGCGTAGCTTGGGCGGGCAAAATACCATTTGCCGGCGGCTACCTTTCGCGCGACACAGCGGCAGCCACAAATTCAGAAGCCGACGGCCGGGACTTCACCACAGATCCCTCGGCGCAAGCCGTAGCAGGCATCAAAGTCTACCAGCACGCCTTCACAGCAGCGGCGAAAATACGCGATGGCAGAAATTTCAAGGGAACACTAATTGACTACACCAAGCATGCCTCTCTGAAAGAGTCTGCGGCCCTTCGACGAACCACAGCGGCCCTGCTGCTTAACAAAACGGACGCTGATGATCTAAGCGCCCTAAAAGCCGACATTGACAGCAAAATCGATAGCGTTTTCGGCGCGAACCAAGCCGAATACGACAACAGATTTTGGGGCAAGCTCAAAGAAGTGACAATCGAAAAGATAGCAAGTGGCATAGACAGCTGCCCGCTCAATGATATAAGGTCAATAGCAGCGATGAATCGTGCAGCAAGCTACTACTTCGTGACCGCGACAAACGAGATCAGGGCCAAAATAGCAGCGCTTGAAGCTAAAGGTCCAAAACCGGAACACCAGTTCACTGACCAGGACTGCAGCCGCAGACTAACAACCGACAAATGCACAGCCCCCTGCAAATGGGAAGAGAATGCAGGTGACAAAAGCAAAGGAACATGCAAATTAGATCCCAAAAAGGCAGCGGAGCAACCAGCAACAGAAAACAATGATGGCAAAACAACAAACACCACAGGAAGCAATTCTTT
>NW_027123945.1:0-914 GCF_001457755.1 Trypanosoma equiperdum
CATTCCACTGGGCTCCACGAATCATGGGAAAAGGATTCTGTTCCACATCTTCGCTAAGAAGCAGAAGAAGCCTATGTATTCCAATCGAGACACGCTTGCACGTGCAGAAGAACAGTCTAATATATTGCTTCACCACAGAGTGCCGGTGCTGCTCCTTGCTCTTCTGTGATCGCCGAAAGCCTGTTGTCCGCTCCAAGCATGTGGGACCTGGTATGATCCGGGAAATTGGCTTCTCACTGAACGGAGTGCTAGACCCTGGAACCACGATGGGGTGGCCGGCGTCACCAGGGGAGTTTATTTATTTTAATACCTTTTTATGTAGTGTAAATTTTTTTAAAGTCTGAAATATACGAAATATTTTTTAGCGTTTTGTATCATGATGACTTATGAGTGCTACGTGGCACGGTGATATGGTTTTAAAAATGAGCACTATTCTAATTTCTTTACTTTGTTAATTATATGAATATTAGATATGGTTAAAAAGATAATGATAGTGATAGAAGAGTGTTTTGAGTGTTGCTACTAATATTTTAACAGTTGAGGCCGGTGGTGCAAACTAAATTAAATGCTAAAGTAAATGTTAAAAGGGAAAGTAAGAAAAGGAAGTAAGTAAGTGAGTGTGTGAGAAAACGCAAAATTTTATGAAAGAAAAAGCATGAAGATAATGAGCGAAGGAAAGAAAAGACACTCAGTTTCAGAAACATGACTACGTGCATCATTACACACAATTTTACAATGGATTGGACGATGATGGATAGAAATAGTCCCGTGTAAAGAACGGATTGAGTCCTAACAATACACAAAAGGATGCAGTGCAAGCGGAAGAAATCTATAAGCACCACTTCCTATGTGCTCTCGAGGGCTCGTTGAAGTATGCATTGCCTCCAATCAAAGCTCTATCATATATACACAGT
>NW_027123945.1:924-1696 GCF_001457755.1 Trypanosoma equiperdum
AAAATCTGAGAAAGGCCGCAGTTTTTATGAAAAAGTTCGTCTCTCCAATGAATTAAAATCAAAAAAGCTGCTGTTCCGAACAATAAAGCTTACGATTTCCGCAAATATTTTATCACAGGCAGAAAACCGGGGCAAATTTTTGAAAGACAAACAACGAAGGAAAGAATGCATAAAACAAGCAGGAAAAAGCTTTTACACCACAGGACAGTGTAGAAACAGTTACCCTTTGTTTTCTATTCACTTACGTGAATTGATAAGTGTATTAGATTAAATGTATATTTTTGTTATTTTCTAGATATAAACATGAAAAAGTTGAAAAATCAGCTTATATGTAATATTTTGGAACTTAAAATCAAAGGGATTTAAAAGAGTGCAACTAAACTTATCTTATCAGGTAGAGGAAGTTCAGGCAGTAGCTCTGAACGGTAGTTGGAACACAAACAGCTTTTTGTATTGTTGAGGTTGAAAAAAAACGATAATATTGCAACAGAATGACCCATCCAACCACCTTAAGACCACAACGTGAGGGCACCAAACACACCAAAGTAGAGGAACAAAAGAAAAAATAACGACTTAAGACATCAATGTCACCACCAGCTTATTAAACACAACTCAGAGCTAAGATAGTAGATGTAGTGGCGCAAGAACTCCAAAAAAACCACAAATCAGAAATCAGGAGTCAAATGAGACCACAAACGTTCAGAAAAACGACAGCAGTAAATATGTGTTTCACACAGTAGTGGGTGAATGTAAACGGAAGGCTTATGGCAAA
>NW_027123946.1:0-415 GCF_001457755.1 Trypanosoma equiperdum
TCTTCATTTTCCGCAGTATTCTGCATAAAATACTCCACTGCACTCTCATACTTATTTCCATCAGTAACAATAACATCAGATCCATCGACAGTTATAACAATATCTTCATAACGTGCATTCTGTTTTTCTAAAAATTGCATAACCCATATAGGTCTTTTCACATGGCTATACAAACCTCCCATTTCAATTTTAATAATTTCAACATTGCTTAGTTTGGCGCTCCATATCAGGTTACACTGTCTATGACTTGCATGAGCTTTAACTACAACCACAAAAAATCTAGTTTTCTTAGGAACGTTTTGTGCTAAAATTATTTTTGTGATGTTTAAAGAAACATTGTGCTGAAACACATTAAATGTAATATCAAAGATAAACGTAAAGTGCTCAAGATGCCAAATGTAATTCCATAATCTTT
>NW_027123946.1:495-1273 GCF_001457755.1 Trypanosoma equiperdum
TTAAATGGTGTATGATCAGTGTGCAGCCTGCCTTTCACCATGAAGCTTCAGAATTTGTCTTATAGCATAGCTGTATTCATAGCTATGACAGCATACTACATGTTTTGTACTAGTTACTGCATTCACATTTTCTTTGTTCGCATTGGTATGAGGATTGCAGTCGGTCCCTACACTCATTAATTACTATGTGCGCATAATTTTACATAATTTCCTGTCCTATTCAACGCCGTTAGCTTGGTCATTATGGCACACTCATCACTTTAGCATTACAAACTACTCCTGTTTGTTGTCCTTGTACCATCTACACTGCCTATTTGTTGCCGGTCTGTGTAAATACAGTGCCTGATCACCTGCTCAACCATAGTTCGGGTGCTCTTTGCTTCCGTTTGCTTTCGTATTTTACTCTTGTTCGTGGCCATTCCTTGCTGTCGTCAGCGAATATAACATTGCAAAGCCGCCAAGCATGCTTGTGTCGGCCGATGAAAACACACATGACGGTGTATAAGCCTCTTACACATCGAGGCGTGCTTTTGCACGTCTATTGACGACGCAGTAATTAGTCAAGATCAATCTATCTTTTTTGCCCTAAACTTTCTTGTAAATTGTCCATTGCTTTGCAGTTTCCCTTACTCAGTTGGCTATACCATCATTTACTTTAATTCACTGTTTGGTATGAACTGAAGCGTTCTTAAGAGGTCAGCTATTCCGCTAATTTCTGTCAATGTTAATATAAAATTAGTATATCCTCACACTCACAACACTCTCCTATTATTATTAT
>NW_027124345.1:0-695 GCF_001457755.1 Trypanosoma equiperdum
CCGCCCCTACAACTAATAGCAGAGGTTGTGCTTAGGGATGTGATGACAAGTAACTTATGAATTTCAAATATGGTTTAACTCGTAATTTTCACGAGGAAGCGTTATACTTATGGTATATAAAAACACTTAAAGGGCGATAAAAATATGTGATACATATAAATAAATAGGAGGATCAATGTTTTTGTACTTATTTGTGCGTGAGGGCAGACGCTTATAACAAGCAACCGGCAAGAACAATAAAAGCACCTACACGAGACCACCAACCGCACGGAACTATCAAAGTCGTATTATTTCAACATGCAATGTGGCGTATGCACACAAAAACTCTGTTTTGTAGTATTTAAACGCAAATAAAACTGTAAAAAAACAGGACCGTTCAGAAGTTTAGAAAGATGGATGTCACCACCGATTTAATAACTCTGTATGTTTTCTATCAAAAAGAAGCTTAAGAGAACGCTGGAGGTGCCAAAAGGGCAACAGTGAACGTAGGTAACAAGCTATGTTCGTCAAACACATGAAATTACAAATACTAACGGCGCTGTTAATCGTCGTATCAGCGAACGCAACGCATCACGCAATGAAAGCAAACGTCTGGAAAGCTCAATGCGAACTAGCGACGCAGCTGCGGAAGACGCCGGGACAAGCCAAGGCCAAGCTAAACCACCTTATAGAATCCCTCAAAAACCTAAACATGA
>NW_027124345.1:705-983 GCF_001457755.1 Trypanosoma equiperdum
TTGAAAAAAAATGACCGTTCAGAAGCTGAGAAAGATAGATGTCACCACCGATTTAATAACCCTGTATGTTTTCTATCAAAAAGAATCTTAAACGAACGCTGGCGGTGCCAAAAGGACTACAGTGAATGTAGAAAGCAAGCTATGTTCAACAAACACATGATACCACAGATACTAACGGCCCTGTTAATCGTCGAATCAGTGGACGCAACGCATCATGCAATGAAAGTAAACATCTGGGAAGCTCAGTGCGAACTAGCGACGCAGCTGCGGAAGACGCC
>NW_027124345.1:995-1959 GCF_001457755.1 Trypanosoma equiperdum
AAACTCCAAGTGTATGCAGCGGCTTACCCAAGATCAGAGTACAAGGATGCCGCGGCAGTGCTTGCGGCCCAGGCAGAAAAGCTAAGAGCGGCAGAGCTAAGCGGTGCAGAGTACGCCATCAACACAGCCCTAAGAGCAACAGCAATTACTGCCGACCTAGCGGCGGCGCTGGCGACGCCAATAATGACAATAGCAAGTGCTGGCGGCAGAAGTAACTACTGCCTCAACAGCAAAGGCGGCAACAAAGACACCGGAAGCGGCAAACCAGAGATCGCCGCTGCTGGATGCAAAGAACTGGAACTAGACACCCTAGTAACCACCGACGGCATGGATGCTGCAGCCATATCCGCGGAAGGCTTCCCAATGCACACCGCAGTAACCGGCGCAGCCGGAAAAGGCGAAGCATCGCAGTGCGGCATGTTCACAACAACTAGCAACCCAACTAGCTCGGAAGGCATAAAAATAGGGGCCGGATCAGATAAGTTCAAGATGGGCTACGGCACGATCACGGTGGCAGCAGACGATAAACCGAACGCCCCTGACTTAACGAAGCTTAACCAAGGGGGCGACTACGGCACCCTAGACATATTCAAACGTGCGCACAAAGTCAGCCTCGAACTCCGCCAGACGCCGACGCCGAAAGGCCTCACAAAAGGAAAAGAGCTACTAAAAGAACTTGCCGAACAGCCTTCAATAATCAGTTTAACCCAGGACCATTTAGCTGCCACGAGCCCAGGTAAAAAAGCATCACAACTTACAAGCGAAGCCACAACCGCAAAAACTAACTATTTTGGTGACAATAACAACAAGTTGGAAGCCATGTGGTCCGCTTTCGAGGAAATAGATGTTGAAGGCTCAAAAGACGACACCAACGAACAACAACAGAAAAAAGCCCTAGGAGATGTAGACACACTAGAAAGGGTTTTGGCTTACTATACTGCAGTTAATGAACGAGCTTTTCTAG
>NW_027123948.1:0-405 GCF_001457755.1 Trypanosoma equiperdum
CTTTGGGCATTTTATTTGCGTGTTTAGTGCTGGGTTTTCAGGCGCTATGCTTGTCGTCTGGGTTGCTGGTGCGTTTGCAGCTGTCTTGTAAAGGCTGTGCATGGCGTCGGCCAGTGAGATTAGCTTGGTTCGCTGGTGTGTCAGCTTCCTGAGCAACTGCTTTCGCTCCACTAGTTTGTGTCGGGCTTCTATTAACCTGCTGTACCATTTTATGACTTGAACTATTTTTGTCCTGGTGTTTTGCTTGAAGGCTGCGGCGTAGTTTACGCAGCTGTGCCCTGAGGCCTTGTCACCTTCGCAGTGACCGCCGCTGTCTTCACCTTTTCCGCACGCGAAGGTGCCTTTGTCGGTCGCGGTTGATAATGTATGTCTGCCCAGTAAAGTTGCGAATGCATGTAGTTGTGC
>NW_027123948.1:415-871 GCF_001457755.1 Trypanosoma equiperdum
CCGCTGGTGTTAACAGCTGTGCTTCTTTTGTTGCTTCGCAGACGGAGTGGAGTGTTTTGTAGATGGTTACCCCATTGCTAGCTGTGTTGTAGTAAGTGTTGTACGTGATGCCTTGTGTGTAGGCCGTGCGGACTGACAGAGTACTTGGTGCTGTTGAAGACCCGGTCCCGCAGAGACACGCCATGTCTGAAGCTAGCGACTTTCCTGGACCGTTTAGAGTTACACACGCTGCTGTGTACGTCGCCGTAAAGGCGTCTGCTGGTATCTCCGGGAAAGCGCCTTTGCCGCTTCTATCGCCGCCGAGCAAGGCGCTGCGCGTTGCCGCTCTGATGTTATCGGCGTTGTTTGCGAGGTCTTCTGTGGCTTTTCTGATCGCCTGTCTGATCTGGCCGGCTCTGTTGTGTGTCACGTCCAAGAGCTTGATCGTTGCCGCCGGTATATCTTTGTGTTTGACAC
>NW_027123948.1:881-7533 GCF_001457755.1 Trypanosoma equiperdum
TTTGCAGCTTCTGTTATATCGGGCTCATCATCGTCTTTGATTTCTTCCTTCCTTAGCATCACATCCATGTGACAGAATAGGTTGAACTCCGGGCCGTTGAGCGCCTCCCCTGCTGATTGGCCGAGTTTGGTTGCGCAGCACATGGTTAGTGCTAGGAGAAGATAGAGCAATTTGAACATAGACCTTTAGAGCTAAAACGAATTATTACAAATACGCTAAGCAGTGGATTTGTAAATGTTTTAAGCTGTTTCCCTGCCGTTGTGCGCTGCTATGGCGGCGCTCGGGAGCAATCATACAGCACAAGTGAAATGATGTTGTCAAAAAACAAGGGATTTTCGTTGTATAAAAAGAAAAAATATTTTATTAAAGTCTAAACTGCTGCAGGAAGGTAGCTTAATTTTTATTTTTTATTAGCTTAAAACAATCCATTCGTTAAAAAGCTACACCACAAACATTCACATATTTATAATCAACCTCATGTCTGCTTACCGCAAAATTTTGAAATTTCTACAAATCTTGCTCAACATATATTTTTACTTCCATATCTTTATACAAAGTAAGATATTTTACAATAAATTTTGCTTTTTAATCCCATACAATAGTGTGTCCAAGATAATAAATAAGTAGAACTACTCTAATCCAACCACCAAATGAAATCGAAAAAAAACTCTTCATAATCCAATGCAATCATGCCTCTCCTCAAAACAAACCTTTCACCAATAGCTTCTACCTGAATTGCACTCCATATTAGCAACGGTTTGTGAATACTCTGCTCTGACCACCAATCCTCACTTCCCTTTAGTAACTCTCCAAAAGCATATTCAAATTTTTTAAATGCACAAAATCTGATTATTGTACCTACGCCGTTTGAGTAAGGCTTACCATTTGCCGGTGGATTTAGTAAGTGAGGTAACTTCTTAGCCTCCTTTTTTCTGTAACCTATATTAAAAAACCAATGGCATCTCTTCATATGCTCTTTGACAATATCCTTCTCACTAAATTTTTCTTCATTTTCTGCAGTATTTTGTATAAAATATTCCAGAGCATTTTTATACTTCTGTCCGTCAGTAACAATAACATCAGATCCATCCAAATGAATTAAAACATCCTCACCACTTGCATTATGTCTTTCTGAAAATTTCATAACCCATCTAGGTCTATTAACATGGCTATACAAACCTGGCATTGCAGTTGTGATAATTTCAACATGGCTTAGTTTGGCACTCAATATTGGCCTACACCATCATTGAGTTGCATGAGTTTGAGCTACAACAACAAAGACTCTGTATTTTTTGACTCCTTCTGCGTTATGTTTGCCGTTTTGTTCTCTTAAATTTGATATTGAGCCTATACACACTGGGTGTAATAACAATGGTAATTGTATAGTTGTCAAGATTCCAAATTTCATTTCCTTATACACCTTTAAAATTTAAGAGGGTTGTAAAACATTTTAAACTTATTTAGTTGCATCAACAATTTGCTTAGTTGGTGAAAACTTTTTTGCATATATAAGTAATGCGTTGATATTTTTAGTATGTAGTTTTTAAAGGATGAATGGTCAATGTGCATCTACAGATCTTGTTTTAGAAGATATCTTTATCCATAGCTGTGATATTACGCTACACGTGTTCCACTAGTTACTGCATTCACATTTTCTTTTTATGCATTGTTATAGGAATAGCAGTAGTTAGTTACACTGATCAATTACTATGTGCACACAATTTCACATAATTTCTTGTACTATTCAACGCGGTTATTCGTCTTAATCATGGCAAACCCATTACTCTTGCATTACAAAATACTCCTACTTCTGTGGATAGGATCATCTACACTGCTTCATCCTTTCATTTTTCTGTAAATACGGTGCATCATCGTCTCCAGACATTTAATTTTTTATGTGCTATGTTGTCGTTTCATTTCGTATTTTACCCTTTTCCTTTGTCATTCACTGCCTTATCACTGAAGATGACGTGACGAATCCATTTATCCTCTACACTAAATTCTGTCTTTCACTCATATCCCACTCTATCATTTTCTTGTTTATGATTATGCCTAGTCTCATTTTTGTAGGTAAAACCGCTCATTTTTCATTTCCATGTCTCGTTATATTCCTGCACTTTCTTTATTAACGTCCAATTTCTGCACCCTCTCTTTTACTCATTTTCCTACTCACTCATTTACACCAATTACCTCTTTGACATTGTGTTAAGTGATTTTATTCGCCTACACATTAGGCTATCAGCACTTCTGTTATTATAATATTCGTATATATACACTCTCACAACATCCTCTTATTATTAATGTTATTACCATACCGACCATAAATTAAACCAATTTACAATATAAACAAAATAAACAAAATAAGAATGTGACTAATTTTTTACTCTCTATCATCTCACTGCTTTACATCTACATGCAACTTTTCTACTAAATTTTTAAAATTTCTAATTCTTAAATTTCATTTTATTTCTTTTTTCCAAACAGTGTTAAAATATATCAAATCTTTGCGAATTTATTAATTATAGTTAATCCTCTCTAAAGAGTAATATTTCATAAATTTCATAAATTTGAGCAAATTTCCATAAAGTTCTTACATTACTACCGAACTTAAAAAACAAGCCATGAGATAAAATTTCTTGTTGACTAGAAAACTACCATTTCGGCACATTTCTTTATCTTGATCAGGTTTATTATCTTTTCCCTTTCTCCATCCACAAACGGGGGTTGTTTTTCCCTTGTTTTCTTCCTCACATTTAATTTTTTTATTATGGCCAGCACAGTTTACAGTTGTGCTTCCCGCTGCTGGTGTTGCTGCTGTGTTTTCTGTTCCAGGTTTAGGTTTGCATTTTATTCCATCTTTGGCTTTGGCATCATAGTCGCATTCAGTTTCTGGGCATTCGCTGGCCGTGTTGTTCTGAGGAATGCATGTATTTGTTTTGCTTGGCTTGTGGGCCGATGTTGCAGGGCTTGCTCCGCTGGTGCTCGCTGCTGTCGCCAGCTCTGCGAGAAGAAGCGTGGTTTCCATCTGGCGCTGTAGTGTTTTAAGCCTCTGGTAGTCCGTTGTTGTCTCCGCAAATAGTTTGTCTATGTTATCCAGTTTTGCTGCCATGGAAGCCGCCGCTGCTTGCCACGGTATTTGGGCGGCCTGCTGTAGGCGCTTGGTGTAGTCGATACACACTCCCTTTGCGTCCGTCGTTGCTGGCGTCTCGTGGTTTGCGTCGCACGTTGGTGCACCGGTGTTCCCGATTACGTGTACACCTAAGAAATTGTGGCTGTCGCGGGTGAAGCCGGTTGTTGTTGGTGCTGTGCCTGTTAGCATGAAATTTGCTCCGAGGTGAGATAGTACAGCTGTCGCTGCTGCTAGCAGATTGGCTCCGCTTGGTTGTATAGGTGGGTTGAGCTGCATCTTTTCGCATTCGGCTGTTAAAAGCTTATAGTTCCGTAGTGCGTCCGATGTAGCTGTCGCCGTTGTGATCTTGGCTAGTGTGTTTACCCCCGTTGCTGTGCAGTAGTCGTTGCCACCGCCGCTGTCTGAGTTGCCTCCTGAACAGAGACACACTATGTCCCCTGCGAGCGCGTCGCCTGCCGTTAGGTCGTTTGCGTTGCCGGGCTTGCAGTAGGTTTCCCTACCGGCTGACGTAAATGGAAAGTGCTGGGCGTCCGTCGGCTGTGTGATCTCTGTGTCCGGGTCTGCGTCGGCGGCTGTTGCCGCATTGGCTTTTTTGCTGCCGTACAGCGCTTTTAGCGCGTCCTGTCTGGCTTGCTGTCGCAGTGTTGTGATAGCTGTCAGTTTGGACTGTATCGCATTCGCTACGCCTTCGGCCTGCAGCGCCAGCCTGCTGAGAGGTTTTGCCAGCTTGTCTTTTGCCGCGGGGCTGAGAGGGACGTTGTACTTTTTTTTGAAGCCGTCAGCGTCGGGTCCCTTTTGTAGCGCTCTGTACTCCGTTAAAATCAGCTCTAAAACGTCGTCCGTTGCGCCGCCGAAAAATGCTTTTCCGGGGTCTTCCTTCCGCAAATCAGCGCCAGCTGCCTGTGCTTTGAGTTGGCCAAGAAAAGCTTCGATCTTTGTCGGCAGAGTCGTTATGTTGAGCGCCGTTATTAGTTTCATTGTCGCCTTTTTTTCTTCTTGCATCGGCTGGGTCGTCTTACCGTCGGCGCCTGTTAGATGGGGTTCGGGTATCTTCTGTTTTAGGAGGTTATAAAAGTTGCACATGTCCCTGAATTCCTTGACATTTTCGCCAGCTGCATTTGTTTTTGAAGCGGCGTTGATACCTAAAATTAAGACCACAACTGCGCTTGTGGCTGCCATTAGCTTGCTGTTTCTGGCCTAGTCTGATTAGATTTGGTAGCCAGGTCTGATTTCTGAGCGACAAGGTATGAAAACTTGTAAAAAAAATTCAACTTAATTTTGCCGTTAGCTAACCTGTTGTAGCCCCTCTTTTGTCCGTCGTTTGATTTACTGCCCGGACTAGTTTCGTGCCTCACAAAGGATAAGCCAGTGACGGCCTTGCGACTGCGCCGGCGATTGGTGCCCTCAGTGTCGCCGTTAGTTTGTTTCGTCAGCAACATATGTCGTAATGTGCTGTGTTGGCTAGTATTACTACTTTTATTATAATATTTGTATATACACACACTCACAGTTCTCTCCAATAAATATAATAATTATTATTTTACTTACCCTTCTCCTATTGTTATCATTATTATTATTATTATTATCATTATTATTACTGCTCTCATTATAATATTCGTATATCACACACTCACAATTCTCTCCAATAAATATAATAATTATTATTTTACTTACCTGTTTCCCTACTACTATCTTTATTATAACCATAACAAATAGCTTTGAAAGAACAAAAATTAAAGAATAAATAAAACAAGAATAGTAATCGTTTTTTTATACTATAACATCCTTTACCACTTTTTATCCGTAGGTAAAAGCTATTTACATTTTACTGAAATTTAAATGATTCGCTCATTTCCAAAAAAATGTTAAAACTGTATAAATTGAAGTAAAGTTTAGAAAATAATCTTAAAATGATATATTCATAAATTTCAGTAAATAGAGCAAAGATATTTTAAATTTATTTATTATAGAACCAAAAATGCAAGAAAAATAGGAGCCTTGTTAATGACAAATGAATTGCTTCCTGTAGTGTTTGTGCTTGTTGTTTTTCCATTTTCCCTATCTTTCTTTTCTGTCTTTTCTGTCTTTTCTTCAGGTTTTGGAAAGCATTTTGGTGTCTTGGTTTCATCGAATTCACAACCCGTCTCCCCTGTGCAGTCTTTTCTGATGCTATTTTTGCCACAATTATCTTTGTTTTTGTTGTTTGAGCTTTCTTCGCTTTCCTTGCATCTTTTTCCTGGAGATACTGTTTGCAAGAACTTGCTGTTTCTCAGTTCGGCATAGTGCGCTAAAAGGCCGTAGATGTCTCCAACGTTGGTTATACTTTCTATCGTTGTGTCGTCTTCTGCTGCTGTGGTAGGGTTTATCACTTTATCATCTTTGGCTTTCTCCCAAGCTTGCCATGCCTTTGCACCGTCGTCACCAAACCATGTCGTTTTTAGGGTTTCTGTTTGGCCGTCGAAGTCTTTTGGCTTTTTACTTTCTCTTGCCGATAAAATTTTCTTTAACGCTTCCATTGCGGCATTGGAAGTGGCTAGCCTTTTTATTGTGGCCTCGTCAATTTTTGTTGCCGTTGCGATCCGGAGATTTATTGCTGTTTGGGCGGCTGTATGAACCCGCTGAAAGAAAGTGGTATCTGTGCTGTGTTCTCCTTGTTTTATGTTGGTTAAGCTGTCTCCTATGGGGTTTGTTGCTGTTGTCGCTTTGATCAAGCCGAAAGCTAGTTGGGCTCGCGCGTTGCCGCCAATTAAAATGCCGGGGTTTGCCGTTACGCCTGTCTTCGTTTCGAAAAATCCACACTGGCTGGCTGTTCCTCTGCCTGCTGTTGTTGTTGCTCCTGTTATCTTGGGGAAGCCGTTGGCATTTACTATGGTTGAGTCTATTATGCCGTTTCCTTCGTGTTGTACAATGCCAGGCGCCTGGCATTGCGTTGCAGCTACTTGAGCTTTTCCGTCGCCGGTTCCGGCTTTGTCTCCGAGACAGTAGTTGGTGGTCCCTGCTGCATGGTATAGCGTATCGACCGCTGCTGTAATCGCCCCAGAAAGCTCGCTGGTGTAGGCTGTTGCGTCTAGAGCTGCTTTGAGATTTTGTTTTGTGTAACTGCTCGCCGCTTGCTTCTCCACTGCTGCTGCCGCGGAAACGGCTCTCAGTGTTGTCGCCTCTTTTGTCAGCGGTTGCTTTTCGCTGTACAGTGTTATCTTGGCTATTAGTAAATCCAGCGTGTCGGATGCAATCATGTGAGACGTTAGCTTCGTATTAACTGCTTCGGCGGTTTTGCGCAGCTCGCGAACTAGCTGGCATGGCGGTATCCAGACGGTTCCTTTTAGTGCGTAGTTCGCTCTCTGCGAAAGTTTAGCCGTTGCACATATCTGAGCTAGGAGCAGCAAGTATAATAGCATCCCCCTTTTTTGGCGCTAATGTCGGGCGGTTAAATCGTGCGGTTTGTTGTTTCCTAGTGCACTATTTCTTTTAATAACGTGATTGAATGGTTATCAGCTGCTATAAATAAATTCAGTGACAGGT
>NW_027123948.1:7543-8657 GCF_001457755.1 Trypanosoma equiperdum
TATGGGAAGTTGGACGGCGCTGGTGATGATTGACAGTTTGCTTGCACATAGTTTCAATAGTTGCGTTGGAGTCACGAGTTTCTCGCTTGTTTCCGGCGATTCAGTTAATGACCGCAGGTTTCTTGTCGCCACTATAACTCCAGTAACAACCACGGTGAGTGGATCATCTGCGTTTGTCTCGTTTCTTATATTAAAAATACACTACATTCGCTGAAATGCAAACGTAGCCTGTCATTGGACAAGGTTAGAATCCACCAACGAGTTAAAAACTACAGTCAGCATCATCTCCTTTCGCATCATTATTGTCATAATCTAATTTGTTTTTAAAGATCCATATATTCTACCTTCACGTTCTTTTCTCCGTTATCTTTAATAGTGTTCATCATGTTCTCCCCACTTACTCCCTCGATGTCATTGCACCCTTAAAGTTCTATGAAGTGTTTCGATTTTATCTTTCCATTTTCTCACCACTATCATTATAACATTAGTGTATATACACTCACAACACATTTATATCATTATTATCATTATCTTTATCATTATTGTTCTCACCAGTACCATCATTTTAGAGTAAATAAAAAAAACTAAATTTTATAAAGTCATATAGGGTTGAAAATATCCTCAAAATCTCAAAATTCTACCAAGCTGATGAAAACAAGCTGCAACAGTAATGTTTTTCATTTGAATTAATCTACATGTGCTTCATTAGCTGCTCTGCTACTTTCTATACTTTGCATATCTTTGAAATATGTTTAAATAACCCGATTCAATCCTCACTTCTTCCATTGAAACCGTACCTTCTTTTGTCTCTACTGGGGAAAAAATTTCGAAATGTCGTTTTCTCCCCTCATATCAGGGACTGTCTGTACTACCAACGGCTGGGAAGATGGGGATGGGATATTCAGCTTTTCTGGCGATCTTCCCCTTTTCACTTCTTGAGTGGGTTTTTCTTCGTGAGAGCATAGAGTGGGTTCGTCGTGGCCCTTTATAATAAAGAGATCCATTAGGAATCGTATCAGCTGCTTACTGTTATATATTTCTCCTTTCAGGCTTTTCATACCGTGTTTGTTCCCTAGTGGCACTAATATCGGGCACACCAGTGGATGGGTTGGTG
>NW_027123948.1:8667-9987 GCF_001457755.1 Trypanosoma equiperdum
TCTCACATTTAACCTTCAGAAATTTGTGCACAGCTTTCTTCTTTAGCTGGCAGAGCCTGGCTTGATGATGCATTGTGATGTACTGTTTCTTTGTGCACCTCGTTTTGCAGTACGGGCATTGGTGTGGCTTCTACATTATAGAAGTTATTATTACCAATTCATCCTTCATCTTTCTTTGAACAATTGCGCCACCCTTATCGTGTGTGTATGTGTGTGCCATACCAGTGAGTATTGTGACTTTTATGCGCTATCGCATCTTGAACACACAAAATATCCTTCTTCTTCTACTTCTGTATGCCTTCCTATTCTTAACCTTTTTCTCTTTCTTTCCCCATCAATTGTTTCTCCTGCCTCTTGCGCTGCCTTTCTTTCCTCGCTGACTTCCCTTTCCGTTCCCTTCTTAACTCTTGAATGCTGTATTCGCATCCTTAGCCTCAAAACTCATCTTGCCCTGGGTGCTTTTCACGCATATGACGAAGAATCTAGATGTAATGGTTTTCCTTTCCAAATATGGGGCATATTTCTTTAAGTAGCTTTTCTCTCTCTTTGAAGTCTTCTTTAGTGTTCTCTGATTTTAGAATACATTAGTGTCTTGTCAGTCAAGCTTTAATCTTTAGTATGTTTTTACGCCTTTGACAAACAAGTTTATCCTTTTTATCATCCGTATCCTCCATGCTATGATCTGCAGGTTGATTCTCATTTTTCGTCTTCTGTTTGCTGCTATTCAGGATGTTTTGTTGGCATATGTCCTTTTAACCATCCATACGACACATATTTCATATGGTACTATCGACACTTTAGCTTTCCTCTTTCATCATTATCCTTTTCTCAGCTCCTTTTCTGTCGATTCTTGTCCTGCGATATCATTTCCGTGGTGTATGTGTGACCATGTGCTCCACTAGTAAACCTCTTCTCTCAAAATCCCTTTTAAAAACATGGCATTTGTATTTACCTTTGTATTCCTGGACTGCCAATTTTGCAATCTTCTTCATTTCCAGTTCCTTTTCTCTTTCCCAACCGCGTATATTCATCAGGCGCACTACTCCAGCTTGACGACGTGCACACACTACTTTTTACAACGGGCATATTATGGGCTCATTTTGTCTTACCACAACCTGTGATGACTGGGTTTCGTCTTATTTTGTGTACTTATCGCTTTCACTTTCACAGCGGTCTCCAGTTCTACATAACCACCACGACACCATCTACACTCATTTTGCACTGTTTTCTTTTGTGAGTGCACGAGTACAAATCCGAAATGTTTCGAGGTGCCTGTTATAAATTGGGATAGTAATGATTTTTCCATCCTGTCCATTTTGG
>NW_027123948.1:9997-10715 GCF_001457755.1 Trypanosoma equiperdum
TTCCCTCTTAGAATTCCTTATCCATTTGATGAAGAATTTGCCTTTCTATACCAGTGACTATGTATGTGATCAATGCTATGTATTTCTGTGGAATTTTATCGTCTTTCTCTGCTTCTTTGTCAACTGTTTCATTTATTGGGACCCAGCAGTGTGTGAATACAAACTGATAATTGACCGCTCATCTTAGCCTCACAATATGAAAAATTAGTGCGCATATTCGTCTCAGTGTTACTTCTGTTACTGCCGTAAGTACATTTTTAAGCTTCACTAAGAGCGACAATGGGTCTGTGAATATAGCTACTTTTGTCTTGTGCCTTTTTTACCTTAATTATCTTTACGAGTCGTTTGAGTCCTGCGTCTGTTGCCACACAATTCGCTATATAACTACAGACAATCGACCCAGCACACGGATTTAGTTTCACACTTTTTCTATGTAGTGAGTACATTACCGCACCTACCCCTGGAGAAATATCTAACACTACCGATTCATCTTTTCACACTTAATAGTCATAATTTTCAAAGCGCTGTATTCTCTTTATTCTATGAAATTTGTTATTTGTTCCTGCTGCGTAAGATTTTAGTTTCCTGTCGTTGTCGTGAAGTACGCTCTTTCCGCCATTTGAAGCACATTCGCATCGTGTTGCTCCTCTGGTTTATCTATTTCTTCGTACATATGCCTTACCCCGTCCATTTGTATGTGAATTGGATGTTCTGGTGG
>NW_027123950.1:0-2268 GCF_001457755.1 Trypanosoma equiperdum
AAAAAAGAGCGGAAACCCTTGATGTTATCAAAACTTTAAGGCAGATAGGTTAAGACAATGGCAGCAAGTATCAAAACCAGAAGTAAACTTAGGTGCCAAACTAGTCTTGGGATGGTAAAGAGACTTTTAAAAAAATAAATGTAGTCTATGGAGATATGAGCTTTCATATCTTCTCTGGTTGACCTCTGCTGATGTTTCATAAAATACCTAATAGGGTTAAACTTCCACCCTTTAAAAGTGTCCCTGCCCCTCTCATTGGAGATTTCTCTACTATCTGTTTCATTTTTTTTATTGATGCTTAGGAAGGCGATGTGGAAAATATTAGTGACTATGCTGTGCGTGGTTTGGAAGGCGGCAGGGTTGAGCGTGCCGGCCGCAGAGATAGAAAATACGTTGAACCAAAGGGAGTTTGACGTGCTCTGCAGTTTCTTAAATTTGACACTGAGAATACACGAGTGGGTGGAGAAAGAGAGACTCACAGCCGAGGTTGCAAACGACTTCGACAGTTCCGCGATGAAAGTCTTGTACGGTAGTGACAGCGATGGCTCCCTTAATTGGACTGGAAAAGAAAAACGAGAAGCTGACTGTGGGTACAGTGGCATACTCGAAAACGTATTTGGAGGCAAAGCGTTAGCGCTTGACCTTCTGTGTCTTTGCAGACCCAGCGGAACCGGTGACCACCAAAAAAATCTGTGCTACGAAGCCAATGCATGGTATAGTCCTGACGAAAGTTGGGGAAACAACACGAGAGCCGAAGAGAGTTGGGAAAAAATCAAGCAAAAGTGCATCGAGCATAATAATATAGAAAGCATCGGTCTTGAATCATTAACCACAACCGTCCAAAATCTTAGGAAAAAACTGAATGAAATGACCGAGAAAACAACAGAGAGGGAAACTAAGCGCCTCGGACACGGGTATGAGCCAATCACCAAATCTTGTGGAGGGTCTGGCAGTGCAAATAACACCCCATGTGTTTTCTATAAAATGGAAGGCGGAGGAGCAAATCAAGTCAAAATTGAGTGGTTGACACAACTAGAAGACCTTGTCAAAAGGTTGAAAACCCCTAAAAAGGAAAATGCACAAAAAGTCAACAAAATGCCACCGCAGGAGCAGAGGGAACCGCCTATTCCAACAAGAGGCTCACCACCCCGTCAGTCACCCCCGGAAATAAAGGTACAACCAGAGGAGGATCCATCTCCCGGGCAACGTCCCAAGCAATTTCCCTCAACGGCAACTGATGGCAATACACCAATGGCACCCAACACAAGTGCAGCTACACAAAGCACCACCGACCCTGACTCGGTTCCTCTTGGTGAAACAAGAACCAATCACTCACTCCAACCCTCACACCAGCCACTTCGGCCGAAAAATGTCGCTCAGGCTATTTCACCGTTGGTGGTGTTTTTGCTCTTTCTGCTGTGACACACAACATCATATGTGGCTCCACTGCGCCAATACTAACACTAATGGTAATAATAGTGGATTTCTTTTTGGTATAGTTGACGGCACAGCAACTGTTCCTAGTTTATTTCCAAGAATAATGCTTGTCCTGTAACGTTTACGGTGTGTGCCCCATTGTGAATTGAAGCCTTGGATTTTCCGTCTGAACTTAATCCTAATGGAGTAGGATGCTGTCGCTTTTTTTCTCTTACCTGAGCAGGGTGCTAGACCCTGGTGCTGAGTTGATATAGCTATCGAGGGACACAAACGGTATTTAGCTTCAGTTGTGCCTTGAGGGCTGTGAGTGCTAGTGTTTTTGAAAATAACAATCGGAGGCGACAGGAATGTTGAATGGATTTTAGGAGTGGTGACGTCAGAATGGTATAAAGGGGAGGGAAGGGAAAACAATAATGCAGGGGTTGAGGAAGATAGTGGAGAATACAGATGAACCTGGACAGGTAATAGATGCAAGTTATTTAAACGAAGTAAGAGTGTCTAATCATGTTGTGAATGCATCATTGTCAATTGGACAAGTGTTGAAGGATCTGGTAATGGTGTTTGAACAAACAGATGTTAAGGCAAATGGTTGTTGTCTTGTGAAGGAGAAAGCTGTCTATTCAGAAGAGGGAAATGAATCTGTGAGTGGTGGAGTAAATGGCCATTAGAACGACACGGTGGAGTCTCCAATGAGCTGTAGTATGTCCTTCACTGAAGATATGCCAAATGACGGTATATTGGTTACACAAATAATTATACAACTAACTGGTTGAATTTACAGCCAATAACAATATGGAAAGCTGGATCATGGGTACGGAAGATGTTGCAAAT
>NW_027123950.1:2278-2601 GCF_001457755.1 Trypanosoma equiperdum
TTTCGTTACCTACCATAGGGATGGTGTTGTCACCCTAATGTGCAGTGACATAGTGCCCTAGCTTATCAGCAACTAGTTTGGTTAGAAACGGATAGGAGAGTATTACCAAACAGTACGGTGATGTAGAGCTGATCTTTGTTTCCTTTACTGGGCATCAAAGTAGATTGAAAGAATTGTTATCCCAGAGCCTGATTCTCTGTAAACGTTTCAGCGAGAGCGCAAGGAAACGCAAGGGAAGTGTGGATGATGGATATATGATAGGTAATAATGTTTTAAGGACGAAAAAGCAGTAGCATATCCTAATGGGTTTAACATCCCTTGTA
>NW_027123950.1:2611-3343 GCF_001457755.1 Trypanosoma equiperdum
TAAGGAAACGCAAGGGAAGTGTGAATGATGGCGATATGATAGGTAATAATGTATTAAGAACGAAAAAGCAGCAGCATATCCTAATGGGTTTAACATCCCTTGTAGCAGTGTTGGTTATGTTATTCAGTGTTATACTGCATAAAACATTTTTTGCTACTAAGATTATACATTTGTGACACACACTGCTTCCGTTTAAAGTAGTGTATGTGTTTTAGAATATGGAATTGTGGGTAACGAGTGTTGTGATTAGTGAATATTTCGTGTTGATATTTGTTGTGACATGTTGTGTTGCAGCATGTATCAGCGGATCAGTATATGATTTCCCAAAATATAAGCTAATTATGTTTGTATGTTGTGTTAGTTAACTTTTGAATAAACTGAAGAGAACTTTACGTTAGGGGTGAGGAGCAGGACTTGTTTGTTAATGGGGAAGTATACACAATAGCATCCTGTATGTTTGATGTCAGAGTGAAAGTGACTGACAGGGATAACATATATCTTATTGGAGTGTAATGGGATATCTTGTAGCTAAGGCTGGTGTATTATTCGCTGAAGGTAATGAATGTGTCAGGGAAGTAAGCAATATATGATATAATGCTCTTGTGAAAGCAAATACGTACTACACGGCTATTATGGAGACAGTTAGCACGGTATGGGGTGATATTAAATAGGTAAGTCCGTATCCCAATATGGCGAATATCGTCCATTATGGGATTGTGTCAGTGGAAGCAT
>NW_027123950.1:3353-5172 GCF_001457755.1 Trypanosoma equiperdum
AGTGTTAGGGCAGTGAGGAAAGAATTACCTGGTGCTCTCATAAAAGCAAACAAGTACTATACAGCTATTGCAGGGATTACAAGGGCTGTGTGGGACGATATTAAATAGGTAAGTCTGTATCACAATATGGCGAATGGCGTCCATTATGGGATTGTGTCAGTGGAAGCATAAGCAGGTGCCCCATTCCACGGGATAATTTATTTATGAGTGGCTCTGTAAATGACTTTAATTGTTTAGTGAAATGGAAATGTTTTCTTTCTGTCAATGAAGTGCATTACATCTTCACTTTTCCCTTCATTGTTTTCCGTTGTTGATGACCAATTGTCTTTTGTATTCCTCCTCCTGATGTCAAATATTTTTTAACCCATTCATGCTTTAGCGAAGTAAACAGCAATGTTGTCTAACCGCGACTCGACACGAATCTTATTGGAAGTAGGAATAGTACCAGTTGTATTACTATGAGGAAGTGCATTCATATGAATAACTTCTCCTCACCACAATAGTCATAATCATACATATCTTTGCATGTGTGTGCTTACATGTTTGTCGTAGGTTATAATTTCTTTCGTTGGAGTGTCTCTGTTTTGAGTCTAATAATGAGTAGTGAGTTATCATAACTATGACTGCACCACCACTTCTGTATTTTGGAGCAGGGAAATATGTTAATATTCTGTATGTGCAGTAAGGGTGATGAAAGTTCATTGAGAGAGTGAGTGATCACCTGTGTGGCTTACATTTTTATCACTAGCGTATCTATGAATATGATGATTGTGTAGAGGGGCAAATAATCTAAGTGACTGTGATGACAAGAAAAGACACTTGTTGTTCTGGAACTGTTTTATTTGTGTAGTTGGTGGCTGGTATAATATACAATAATGTTACCGTGTAATCAAGGATTTTAATAATGAGTATAAGTGTCAGATATGGTGTTTTGAAAATCCATTTTTTATGTTTACTAGTGTGTGGTTAGAGGAAATGGAAGGCAGGAAACTGTGCATGGTCAAGAATGGGGAAACAAAAAGTTTTGTGAGTATGCGTATGAGTGGAGGAGGATATGCTGAGTGGAGTTCAGCAGCAGAGTTGTGTGCATTGGATAAAGGTAACACGTGCGAATTAAGCGCGTAGTCTATTAGAGAGTAAAGGCATAAAGTAAAAACTGAAAGTAATGGGGTCAAAGGAGGGTATGCAAAAACATAACACGGTAGTGGAAGTGTTCATCTGGAGAGTAGATAAGCTTATTGAGAAACTCAAGAAAGCGGTAGCACAACTAAGTTGGGAAAGTGTAATTACCTGGCATGGAGAGTAAGGAAGTGAATATGTTGGATGAAGAAATTAGGAGAAATGGTGTAACGAAAAGGAGAATACCGCAGTTGTGAGGAAGTCTAACGTTGATGTCCAGCTTGAAAGAATACACTCATCTAACTGTATGTATTGGGATGTGCTTCCTGTTTTGTTGGATACTGTTTCGGTTGACTTGTGTCGGGCACTTGTTAACTTCGATACATTGATGTATCTCCCTGTTTGTTGTGTTTGTCAATAACAGTAATGAACGTGATAATAAGATTTTTTCCCCTCCTTTTGACTGACGATTGTAGAGGCAAAATAACGATGAGACACGAAACAGTGTTTGCCGTTGGGATGCTTGTGGTTGTTTTATCTCCTTCCTCTCAGGGTGATATGGCAGAATATCGATGGAGAACTGATATGCTTGACTGGGATAGGATTATGGAGACCGTCGATGCAGATGAAAAACATCACAACGTTGGTGAGTTCGAAACACTGTGCAAGATTTACCGAATCACGCAAGCAGAGGCCCCGC
>NW_027123952.1:0-2628 GCF_001457755.1 Trypanosoma equiperdum
ACCCGCTAACCCGAAACACCCTAACCCTAACCGGCTAATCCTACCTAACTAACCTACCTACCTACAAAAAAAAAACTCCACAAAAAAAACGGGAAAAGGAAAGAAAAAAAATTTCACTCCTCAGAAAAACAGAAAATATTTGCAGAATCACAAATTACAAAAACAGCTCAATTTTTTAGGTTAAATTTGCGTGTTAAAATATATCAGAAAGGTTTGCAAGTAGCAAGAAATCTTAGCAAAGGAAAATTTTAAAAAGAGGGGAAAAAAATTTTAGAAAAGCAAGGCCACAAATGCAGCAGAAACCACGCTGAGGGCGAAATTGTTTTTTAGGAGAAAGCTCGAAGATCGGCACCTAAACTCGTCTTTTTCCTTGTCATTTTCGCCACCTTTTTTCCAGGCACAAACAGGTTTATCTTTTCCTTCATTCATTTTTTTACAGCCGTTTTCGTCAGTGAAGTGTTTTTCACACCCAGTTGCTGCTGATGTCCCTGCAGCTCCTGGTCCTGTTTGTTTTGTCTGTTCAGTTACTTTTGTTGTATTTACTTCACAGTCCCCTTTGTCTTCGCTATCGCCTCCTTTCCATATGCAGCTGGCTTCTGCTGTGCAAGCTTTTTTGTTACCTTTGTGTGCTTTGCAGTGGTCGGCTTTCGCGGCTTGGCCGCCTTGTACGCCGGTTTCTGTATTTGCGGGCTTGTTGGCTGCTGTTCGCTTGTCGGCGGCTTCTATCAGCATTATCGCTGTTAAAGTTTCGTTTAAGCTTGCTAGTTGTTTGTACTTCTGTTCTGCTGCCGCGCGTGCTGTGTCTGCTGTTGCGAGCTGGTCTGCTGCGTCGAGCAGCTTGTTCGCCCATGCTATTTGGTGGCCGCCTCCGGCGCCTGGTTTGAGTTTGTACAGCACACAGCAGCCGCTGTTGCCGTCGGTCTTTCCGTCGCAGCCCGTGGACAGCGACGTTGTGTAAATCCCTAGGGTGCCCGGCTTGTGCGTTTTAGTTATTCCCTGCAGGCCTATCTTGCTTTGGAATTGCGTTGTTGCTGCTCTTAGTCTTTCTGCGAGGGGTGCTGCTTTGTAGTTGAGTGTCGGTTTGCACGCTGCTTTTAAGTTGGTCCACTGCTGCGCTGCGTTTGTTCCTTGGGTCCACGTTATGTCGCTGCCGCTTGCTCCATCAACGTCCGGTCCGCAGGCTTTGTCTTGCGTTTGATCGCTGTCTTTGCCGCACAGGCAAATGGCGTCGTGTGCTAGCGACTTCCCTGCGTGTTCGCCGTCCGTTTGGCTGCTGTCTTTGCCGCATGCTTTTATGCGCGTTGCTGCTTTGAAGTCGTCGTCGGTTGGCTCCCTGTCGGCCGATGCTCCCAGAGCTTCTTTTAGGATCCTGCCTGCGGCTGCTAGCGGCGTTATCCAGTCGTTTTGTCTAATTTCGCCTATTACCTTCTCTATTGCTTTGGCTACTGTCGTTGTTGCTGCTGCTGGCGGCGTTTTGACCGCGGCGGCGTACAGGGCCTTGATGGTGTTGCCGTCTTGTGCTGCCAGTTTTTGTATGATGGTTTCGCATATTGCTTTCTGTTCTTCTTTGCAGCTCCTTGCCGCCGCTTCGTTGTCGTCTGACATTTTGGAATTGGCCGTTTTTGTGTCTGCTAGTTGTGCTAGGGCCGTTGGGTCCGCTACTGAGAGGTTGATTATTTTTGCCGCTGCCGCGAAGTCTCCGATGTCTTGTGCCGCTTCTGCTGGCGTAATCGTCGTTTGTGCTAGCCTGATGATGTCGCAGAGTTCTTGGAAATACGGTGCGTTGTCGTTTGCGCTTGGTGCCGTCCCACTTGCTGGGCCTATTACCAGCAATGCTAAGGTGGTGACTGCTTTTATCATGTCACTGACTTCTTGCTATGCTTTACTATCTTGAACAATACAAGTTTTATACTCAGATGAAGTTGCTCTGGTCTTCTTTTACGGGAATTGGCGGCTTCTTATTCGCAGTGTGCAGTTTTAAGGCTATTGGCATTATGGGAGTTGTGTGCGCTGCCCCGATACTCGTCTTTGGTGGCAGTACCGCTTTGCCTCTCCGAGATTTCTTTGCAATTGCTGGTGTAGCGGTCTCTTCCTTGATGTATTCGCATTTATGTGGTCCTTTCCTATGTCTGCGCTCCTTCTTCTGGCGTCTTTTTTGGTTATTTGCTGCTTGGGGTCGTCGTGCAAGCGGTTCACAGCGCTACATCGTGTTAGGTTTATATCCTACGTGGCTGGTATGCTGGCTATTGTCTGCTGTATATGATTCCGCAAATATGATGTGCATGCTACATCTACTGTTACAATTTTTGTGCTTTAAATAACATTCCTTGTTTAAGCGTTTTACCACAAAATTTTCATTTTCAAATTTCCATGTTTTTCCATTTATAGCCTAAAATTCCACTTTAGCCAAATCTTTCGAACCAATTTTTCTCTTTTCCTGTTCAGTGTGCCAAGAAAGATTTTTCACAATTAATTTTGATTCCTCCTTCCATGCAATTGGATGCCCAGGAAAATGAATAACTGGATCATCTCCAATCACCACACTATTTGTAATAGAAAAGAATCTCTCCACATAATCTAACCCAATCATTCCCCGCTTCAAAACAAATCTCTGTCCAACAGCTTCTT
>NW_027124344.1:0-2419 GCF_001457755.1 Trypanosoma equiperdum
AATGGTTTTACAAAGTGTTAAAATATTTCAAAAACTCTTAAAATAGCAAATTCTTGTGAATTTTCAAAAAAATGTAAACGTTACCAAGCTCACAAAACCAGCAGTCATACTCAGAGCCAATTTCTTATTGACAAGAAAACTGTAACCTTTACACTTGCTATCACCCCATTTTCAGTTTTCAGTGTAATATTTCTGTTGTTTATCTTTTCTACCTGAAGCTTTTTTGTTCTTCCTGTCCTTTTTTGGGTTGCTTGTTGTTCTACTGCTGTCGCATTCAATTTGCAGTGGTTCCCTTCTTTGGCTTCGCTGCCTTTCCATTCGCAGGTCGGCTTTGCTTGTTTACATGCCGCTGCTGTTTGTATTGCTTCGCAGTTTTTCTGCGCCTTTTTAGCTTCTGAAGTTTTGTCTCCGCTCGGCGTGTTGGTTGGGGTTGGGATACTGGGGATCAGCTTCGATAGCTTGGCGTGTGCTTCAGCTAGCTTTGTAAGTTTTGTCAATTTTTCTGCGGTGACTGTGGCCGCCTGATTGTAGTCGTGTCGACTCCTCAGTTGCATCGCTACTGCGCTTAGTTTGGCGAGCCATTTCACTTTGTCGTCTGCTAGTTTGCTATCTCTGGCCGCAGTTGCTATTTTTACGTAGGCGCCATTGGTGTCGCAGTTGCAACCAGTGCTGTCATATGGTCCAATATAGGCGTCCGTGGCTTGAACATATATGGCTGCTTTAGCTGAATCTAGTGCCGCTTCGATGCATGCCGCTGTTACTGGCTCATTTGTTATTACTGGACAAGCTATTCGTACTTTTTTCCAGTTCGCCGTTGTAACTATTCCGCCTGCTTCCCATTGTGGCTCGGTCGTTGTGTTCTTGTGGCAAGGATGCGTTGCTGTTTTACCTTGGGCTACTACGCACACGCATGCGAAAGGTGCTGCTAATGTAGCAGTTGGGTCATGAGACGAGCCATGGCCGCACACTGCGGCGTATCCTCCTTTGGTCCCTGTGTACAGTTTGCCGTTTTCGCCGGAGTTGTCATAACCGGTTGTGCCGCCATAGAGTGCTGTTAAAAGTTCACCTTTTATCTTGGTGTCGTCGCCTGGTACTTGCTTGTTAGCTGATTCAAAGTTTGAGTAGATTTCGAATGCCGCTTCCGCGTATGCTGCAACTGCTGTCCGGAGCTGAGCTTTTGTCGCTTCGCTAACGTGTTGAAGTCCGAGGCGCTCTTTGAGGTTCTTTTCTCCGTTGTTTTCCTGCAGTTGCTTCTCTGCCTCGGCCCAGACTTTCCATTTGTCTTTCCACTCAACCGGGAAGTTTTCGGTTGGTTTCGCCTTGGGTATTTGGGCCACTCCTGCTGTTTCCGGTGTGAAAAGCTTGCGCCACGCTGTGTCCGCTAGTGACATGTTTAATTTGTAGAGTTCTAGTGGCCGTTTCGGTGCTTCAGCGAGCTTCGGTTCGAATGTTACAGGGTCGTCGCCTAGTCGTAGGGATTGGCAAAGCAAGACACCGTACGCGATGTTGGTCCCAGCATTTACAGCAGCTGCTTGTCTTGACAGTTTTCAGTAGCTACGAACAATGCTACAACCAAGATCGCCGCTTTTTCCATCTACGAGTTGTTGGTCTTGGTGTTTTATTTCTTTGGATGTGGTTTAAAAATAACCTATTGATAAGGGCTATGGGGTGAGTGTGTTGTTTTTGTTTACGGCTTGATTTATTATCCTCCCTTGGTTACTTTCAAGCACGTTCTCGGAGTTAACTGACGAGTTTTAGGGATTCAGTTGTCTTGCCGAGTTTAGTTAGTTTTTTCTTTATTATACAGCGACGTTCACTGCGCCTGATACTGACTCTTTTCCATCTTTTACGTGTATAGTTTGTCTGTTTCGCAGTTATTGGATCATGCTGATTTATTAGGGGATAACCATGAACAGGAATCACCTCCTAATTCCCTTTGTGCATCAGATTGTTAAATTCTGTTGCGATTATTTTGGAGTCTGCTTTGCTTTCACTTACTGCCGCTGTTTCTCGTTTTGTCTTTAAGGTTTGATTTGGTTTACGATTTGTCTGAGTGTTTTTAAAAAATTTGAAAAAGCACGCATTACAGCCAATTAAAACGCAATCTTTATTCCAACCTATACCGTTAAACATATTTATATAAAACATTTTTCATTTATGGATTCAAATTTGTCCCATATATCGCTAAGTCGCATACTAGGCTTTGAGTTGAAATAAACAAGTTTATCCGTTTTTACCCGTGTTCACGGTTGGTATATTATTCCTGATCCCCATTCTATCTAACCGTATTTCGGTGCCGCTAGTAGCTCGATAATTTATAGTCAGCTTTCAATTTTTTCGTCTGTGTAGACTTCTTTATTGTTGCCGGTGAACAATTACTATTCTTTTTCCTAATATTTAGTAACTTGTCACTAATTGT
>NW_027124344.1:2549-3166 GCF_001457755.1 Trypanosoma equiperdum
GTTTGTTAACATTATATCTGAAAAGAAAAATTTGAAATTACTTCACAGTTACATAATTCCCTCCTCTTTTTCCTTTTCCTTCCCCAGCTTCCTATTCACTGTTTTATTTTAGAATTCTCAATCACGTAAAAAATTAGAGCCCCAATCAAAAAAGCTACTTCTAGTTTGTCTATTTTTGAATGAAATACATAGCACCATTGGCTATTTTATGCCTTCCACATGTGTTACTTTTTTTCTGTGATAACGTGCATTTTGTTATTTCGGTCCGTGTTTTGTTTCAAAATTTCTATCCTTTGTTATTCTCTCAGACAATGGCTTAGCTAATACAGTTTATTTGTACGCTGCATTCTGTTTCTTTCTCATATACCTATTCATCTTATTGTCGTGTATGATGTTCCACAGATCGTCTTTGTGCTTGAAACTAAGCAATTACACCTTCTCTATTTATTCGTTTATATGCACTTCCTTTCATAATATTCCTAGTTCTCTCTAAATTCCTTTCTTTCTCGCCCAATTTATCTCATTGAACCTTGTCATTGCTTTAAGTGATTCTATCTTGTCAGTCTGCTGGGTTTTAATTACAACTATTATAATATTCGTATATACACACTCACAAC
>NW_027124531.1:0-609 GCF_001457755.1 Trypanosoma equiperdum
TCGGCGGTTGCTGCAATCGTAGCTGCGTTTACGATCTTTGTTCCGGCTAGTTGTTCGCAGCGTCCCTTGAGCTTGGTCCACGCTCCTGCGGCCGCTGTATCTTGCCCGGCTGCGCTGTTCTGAACTTGGTCAGTGAAGGTATTATCACACTCCGTCGAGGCGCCTGCGCTTTGCCCTGTGCATATGCAGATTAGAGCTTCCACTGCTCCCTTGTCCGCCTCGGCGTTCACGCTGTCAGTTCTTCCGCAGATTTTGTTCCTTTGCACGCCACCGTTTAGGTCGAATCTTTTTTTGTCGAATTCTTTTCTGTCGGGTCCAAACACAGCGTGTGTCAACGCGTCTTTTGCTGCAGAAAGCCCAGTTTCGGCCGCATTTTTTGCTTCGTTGAACTTGCTTAGCAAAATTTTGCGGCGTTCGATCAGATTTCGGATTTGCTTGTTTGCTCGCGCCCGCTTTGCTTTGTTTTCGAGGCGTCTGTACAGGTCCGGGCCGGTTCCAGTGTGCTTGATCTTGTCGAAATTAGCTTGCTTCCAGGCCGCTGCCGCCTTTGCGTTGCCATCCGTGGTTTCGTTGTTACAATCCTTATCTTTGTGGTCAAAATAAGTATCC
>NW_027124531.1:619-2593 GCF_001457755.1 Trypanosoma equiperdum
TTTGCCATCCGTGTTTAGTTGTCAAAATCCTTATCTTTGTGGTCAAAATAAGTATCCGTTGCGGTAGAGAGGTTTAGTTTGGCCATTTCATCGTCCTCGTCGGCTAAGTCCGCTATTTCCAGCGAAAGCTTAATGCTCTCCTTGGCTTTATGAAGATTGTATACGCGACATTATGCCTGAAAATCTGCAGCACTGTCGAGGGCTCCGGAGTTAACAGTATTAGTTGCGGCTACAAGGATCGTCACAAATGCCAATAGCGTATTGCAGGCAAGCCGCTGGTTTCTCAGTTTCTCAGTCATTCGTTCGTATTTTTTTTCTTGAAAAGTTTTTGTCTTTGGGCTGACGTTTGTGTTGTCAGTAGGTTGTGCAATGTGAAGCAATTAGGTTTTGTGCTCGTAGGTAAAAGTGGTGTTTCTCTTCTTTGTGTTGGTTAACTGTAGACCAGTTAAGAGGTTTTGCCGTATTATCGTTTTCCGTTCAACGCTGGTGCTTGATCGCTAGTGTTTTGGGGGCGGGTCCAAAACCACATTGAATAAAAATTGCGGAAAGGACATATTTACAAAATACTACAAAATCACACAAGTCTGGAACTTCATATTGGATGCGCTTCTTTCTGGTTATTATAGCACATTTCATCTGGTCTTTACAGCTGCTTTCTGGGGTTTGCCTGCAGCAAGCTTTGTTCTGGTATGTGTTTGTGGCTATTTTATTTTGGCTTTTGCGCTTATTGCGCTTGTATGCTGTGCTATTATTGGTTTGCCCTTGCCCCCGTGTCAACAGTCTGGATAGTCTGTTCCGCTGACAGTAGGCGATGTCTGCTTGTATTCTGTTCTTTGCAGCTGCATCGTTATCGAGACTGATGCCGCGGACGGTTCAGCTGCTTGCATTGTATAAATATGTGTTTGCGCTTCCGTCTCTTTGGCTGCTCCGACTGCCTTTTGCCGTCGGACCTTTGAGTCTTGGCAGTTGAACGTTTCTGTGGGCTTTAGAGTCCGTTCAACTGTACAGCGGTGTGCGGAGTCACCAGTTATGATTGACGGGGACGTTGGCGCATACGATACCTTTTGCTCGGTGCCAGCGTATCTGATGTTAACGCTGTCCCCTCTTTAGTTCTGCTAGACGGGCTCTCGCTAGTTCTTCCGTCTTGATCGCTGCTTTTGCACATGCTGGTAGTAATTCCGCTGCTTTTTTAGCCTGCCGTTGTGCTCTCTGCGCTAGTGCGACGTAACCTAAGCCTCTGTTTGCCGGCTTGTATCGGATGGCTGCTAGTTTGAAAAGCCTCGCTTGCCGCGCAGATTTTTGTGTTTCTGCTTGTGGTCCCGTTGCTCGCTTCTGCAGCTGTGCAACTTGTTCGTGCTGTGTCAGCTGTATGTGTAGTCGTCATACACTGGGTTGGACTGCACTATCGTTGCTGCCGTTGTGAATAACAAGAGCACTTCGGGAATTGTGAAATGCATGCCCTGTTTTTCTTTTTGAGATTCTTTTAAAGATAAAGATTGGTATCGGCGTATCTATATATTAATTGTTGTTGAAACGTGTGCAGCTTTGTTGTCAGTTGTCTTTCCTGGTGCTAGGAGTGCAGCCCTTGTCCGGAGTTCCTTATCTTAACTTTATTTTTTTGTACTTTGATTGCTTTTTGGTTACTTCTGTAGATTTTGGTATCACAATTCGGTTTGAATTTTTTCATGCGTTCATCGTGGTTGGTTTTGTTGTGTCTTGCTGCCGAACCCCTTGTTACAGTTTTGTTTGACGTTGTTACATAGTCCCCCTCCCGGTTTATCAGGTGGAGCTGGGAAATATTTTCTTTCCAAAATTACCTCAAAAACAACCTACCCCTTTCCTTTTACTTCCTCTATCCGCTTCTATTCCATCTATTCCAAGTTCTTTTATCTCCAAAACTTCCATATCCTATCTCTATTAGAAAATTTTCTCTTTGACCAAGGCTCTGAGAACTAGTTTCACAAATAATATTAC
>NW_027124531.1:2603-3411 GCF_001457755.1 Trypanosoma equiperdum
TCTTCGGCCACTGTTGACATAATTTCAGAATATTCCAGGTTAGTTGCATTATTTTATCATTTCGTTTGTAGAGCATGTTCTATGCCAGGAAATAATCTTGCAGTTAGTTGTGCTTCGTATACTTTTGTGCTTTTTACCTGTTTTGGGTGTATATATTGGAGTCTCTGAACTTGTGCTTATTTATGGACTCTTTTTTAATGTTATTTTTTTACAACTGTGGATTGATTGTTTCTAATTCTTTTATTCTATCTGTCGCACTCACTCAGTCTTTTTAGCTAGTATCTAAAGCTAAATTCACAAAGAAGTAACTCTATGTGTAGTCATTTAGGCACTATACCAAGTTTATTATTTCTATTTACTTTTTTATTCATGTAAATATTATCGCTTAGCTCTATGTAGTGGGTAAACTGATGGATGGATGTTGCATCTAAGTTTCCGTTACTTCACAGTTACCTTAGCTATCAAAGGGTAAAATAATTATCCTCTCTATTTTGCTTTTTGGGCCCTTTTTCTTCAGTTTGGTAGCGTTGTTTTAGACTTCTTTGTATTGTTTTTTGGTGCTCTTTTTTATGGTACCTTCTGCTTTGATGCACATTGGCTTTAAATTCAGAAAATTCTTTGTCTTCTTCTTTTCTATTTCTATTGCTCACTACAACCTCCGAGTTCCGGCGACTTCTTTTTAGTGTTTTGTGTTAACACTACCTCCTTTGTATCCTACAGTCGGTCGGAGTCCTTTTCCATTATTGTCATTATTATGATAATTATTTTTACTGTTATTATTATAATATTAGTATATACATACTCACAA
>NW_027124241.1:0-2806 GCF_001457755.1 Trypanosoma equiperdum
AATAATTGGTAGCGACTCCAATTCCCATAACATTGTGTTCCCTCTTATCTATAATGCAACAGAAGAATTCGTTGTTGCCTGCTATGCGCTCTCTCGTACATGGCTACTACGCACCGCTATCTCGTCTGGCTTCCATATTACGCGTGTTTGCCTTTGTTGTGCTGCTGCCACTTGGGAGTGCGTGAAGGTGCAGCAAAGTAGATATATGTGCGCTCACATGCCAGCCTCGTTGTTTATGGAGGTAAAGGTTTGCATGGAACCAAGTGCGCATCAGATTGAAGTGCAAAGTAATTATGGAGGGAGTGCCTCAAATATTAACCCAAAAGCAAGGTAAATTGGGAAGGACGAATGATACCAGACTCGTCCGGTTGCCAAGTTGGGTTGCAGGGTGTAATGTAGTTGTACAGTTCGGCGCTGCCAAAAGAGTTGGGTTGTAGGGACGCAGGAATATCGAAGAAACGAAGGTGGTAGAGGTGTTCACACCGAAGTGTTTAAGAACATTTTTTTTTTCTGAATATTATCAAGGTAAATGAGGCGCACCTGTCGTTCCTTGGCCGTGCAAATTACCCGGTACATTTGAGGCTCGAAGCATGCAAGAGCGTTGCCATCGCCTTGGAAATAACAACAGGAAAAGCCCCCGAGGTACTAACTTTTTACGGATGCATGAAGATTAATAAGGGACAGGGAACTGTTCGTGTACAACCCAATCTCAATATAACTTGGTAAAACAAAGGTAGTAGGTTGATACCCCGAGAGACAAAGGAGGCAAAGACCCCGTTCAACTAGAACATACGAGTTGGCCTGAGATGGCAGACGTCGCATCAATTGCTGTAATGAAACCCATGAGGAACTCTCGCCGGATGGTTGCATAAATGTTAAAAATAGGTAGAAAGCACTTCTCTGTCCTTATTACCCGATGTATTTGCATATTGAAGTTCTTCATGTTGGCAAAAAAAATGTACGATGGGCTGAGAGAGTCGAATTGAAAATAATGAAGTAGTTCCGAGACACTGAACCGTTATTACAAATATCTGTGTGGTAATAATTGGGCGCAACTACCCTCAAATGTGTTAACTCAGCAGTTTCCTCATAGGATTCTCTAATTCTAATAGCAGCACCGGTGTATCAACAGGACCAGTGCGTAAAGGGAAACATGTGGGATCTGTTGAGGCTAGCATTCGCTGCGAATGCTTCTATTATATTTGCCATCCATTATTAAATCTTACATGCCATGCTACAACTAGATGCGGTAGCATATTTTGTTTATCTTTGTGAGCATAATCCTTTAAACATTTCTTACGGAAACTACGCCTGCTATCGTATTCTTTCCTCTTTTTCGTGTATGTATTTCATCTCTTCCATAAGTCACATTGGGGAGAAGTGGAGAGGAGGGATCCAATATTTTCTTGAGGAGGTAATCCCCTGAGCATTAAGCGAGGGTTCCTTGATTCCGATGAGGCGGATGTTCTTTCTTCTTTCTGTAGTCCTTGTGAAGCGTGAGGAATTTGTAGAGCGTACGAGGCTGCTAACACCAGTTGTAGTCCTCGGTCCACTAGATCAGCTGAGACAAAAAAGCAAGTGGGAGCAATATTACGCAAATTCTTCGGGGAAAGGGCTGCAGGAGGCCGCCTCGAATCGGCGAAGGATATAAGTTAGCGGCGTCGCGGTGTGTCCGGGGTGGCTTAGTATACCGGTAAGCACAGTGGAGAATCGGGCGCATGATTCCGTACAAAACACTACTCTAAAAAGGTGCGCCGCCGGTTCACATCCTCCGGAGTGTCTTAGTTTGTCGTTTTAACGCCAGGTGTGATTCCCTGTTCTTTTGTAGATCTCCGAGTGCTAGGACTGCCAGTTCCATTTGACTATGTGATTCCTCCACAACCCGCCTTCCTCTTCACTCTTCGCCCTAATGACGTTGGTATTTACAGCTGTTCATGCGTTACGGCGCCCCAAGCGCACCACACGTGTTTTGAACCCACAATAATTACGGCTACCGCCCTACGGTTTTACCATCTCACGGATCTTCGACAACTAGATGAATCATTGGCGCATAGGCAAAGTCCTGAATTTTTTACAAAAAACAGTTACATGTTTCCGATGTGCAGTTCCCACCGCGGCAGGCCGCTCATGAGGGGGGACCGATCACCCTTTGAAAATTAGGTTTCAGTATTAAAGTGTGCGGTCGTGCTTGGGATACGCAGTAAAAGGTTGGGTTACCCCTATTCTTTGCTTTTGGCGGCTTGTTTGGGGAAATACTTTTCTGTAGAGGGTGCCAGTGAATTACCCTGGAGGTGTGCGTGTGTGTGTGTTGATTTAGAAAAGTCAGGCACGTGGTGTGACGCTGCCGCAAAAAAATTATTTCGCCCTCCTTCACACTAGGAAGCGGCACCGGTTGAACGGTTGCCCCAGAGGCAGTCTTGACTTTGTAAACCTATGTAATACCAGCGGAATTCTTTTGATTATTTGGTTTTTGCACCTCTGACTCTTACCGTCCTCGTGCTACGGCTCCTCTGCTTTTTTATTTATATCTATGTAGCGAAGTGTACATAATGGAAACTAAGATAGGGGAGTGGTTAATTTTGTTTGTTTTTGTGACACGTCTCGGTTCCGCAGATGATAATCATTGTACGATGGTAGACGATTTTTACGGTAAAAACATACATGAATCTGTATGTTATCTCAGTTGCCTTTCGGATGCATTAAACAACTTATGCAGCGATGGTGAGAAGAGGCTGTTTGTGAATGAGGAAGTGTATGCAAATGCATCTCGTATATTGGATGATATGGAAGGAAGAGCAGGTGAAAG
>NW_027123957.1:0-10118 GCF_001457755.1 Trypanosoma equiperdum
TTTTTTTTTTTTTTGGAACCTTTGGTTATATCCCCAATTCGTTAAGCTCAAGCTCGAATCTTTCGGTTGAACCCAAACCCGTCCCCGCATTCGTGGGTGTTCCGGCTATAATGTGTCAGTTATTTCCTTCATTAATCTCCTTCGCTTAACATTTGTAACGCCTCTCTTTGGGACCAACCTTCGCGTCAGTGTTTGTTATTTCATTTCAAGTGGTCACAAACACACGCACACAAGGGCAAGCAGACGGACGGCCACGCAACCTCACAACTCTTTTTCTCGAACTAAAATACGGGAAATGCCCAACATGGAATAGGCGAAGAAACGCCGCAGGATATCCCCCACGTCTCCCCACGGCGAGCGCAACGTTGCGCTTTGCTGCGACACAATGGGACCGCCGAACCAACGGTGCTCTGCGGCAGCAATTCGCCACTTATTACTACCAACACTTCCAGGGCTATTTTCTTCCAGTTGCAATGTTGCCACTGACGGAAACGAGAGTGTTCCGCCCTTCTCGCCTTTCGCCCATTGGAGAAAACGGGGTCTCAACTCTGTCTCCAGTTTGAGATGCAGAAAAATCACATCACCTTGCCGTTCCCGTCGTATTTCCATGCAATACGGCACCACATCTGTACCCAACAGTTTACTCAGCGTGAGGACCGCGCTGCGCCACTCCGGTAAGCCACACACAAAAAGTAATGTGTCTTGCAACACGAAAAGCGGGGAAAATAATGAGTGGGATGGCGACTTCAGACTCATTGCGTCTAACCAAGCCTGAACACAACCTCGTTCCCCAGCACTGAGGGCGTTTTCCCAAAACGCCAACAAATGCGTTTTCTTCATTATAACTGGTTTACCATAATTCCAGTGCTGAAGAAAAAAAGTGTCTTTTCCATAACATGCGTAGGAGATGAGCAGCGTGTTTGCCAGTAGAACTCCACAGGTGGCCGTGGAAGCGACCCGGCAGAAAGTCCTTCGCCCCGGGTAACGCATCCCTTCGTTTTCGTCCCACCCACCCGGCCCGGATCTACAAGTTAAAGAAAGGCATGGAAAGAGGAGGAAAAAAAAACAGATGAAAAGAAATACGCGGGTGTGGGGGGTCACGCAGGACGCCATCGCCAGGCGATTTTATAAAGCATTTTCGTACCTACGGTCACGTGCAACTCCCGTAGAATGGCCATATACGGCTGCTTCGTTCACGCAATAGCACTTTATTTACTACACGTACTGACGACGAACTGTCTTATTTACCTTATAGTCGTAGGCTACAACCATTTTAACTAAAAATGTACGACATAACCAGGAGGATGTCCACGCGGTTCTGCCGTGCAATTATGTGTGGACCAGTTAGCGAGTTCCTCAGGTGCCGTTCACATCCCCCTCCTACAGTTTCACCTGCTCAGCCCTCTATCCTTTTCGGTACGGGGGGGGAGAGGGAGGCAAGATTCATCTGGTGAGGACACACACACACGCACACACACGCACAAATCACTTCCGTCGCGCCGCGCGAAGCTTTTTCCGTTCGTTCACATTGTACTTATGATAGGATGAGGTCACTCGTGGTTGATCGGGGTCCCGCTTACGTTGCTTCGGTGCCTCACCGAAGGCAGCCAGATCATCATCGAGTCCGCCGTTTCCAGATCGTGTGGCAAGTTTCTCTTTCATTTTCATGGAGGTGGTTCCACGGATAAGGTGTGCCAATTGATCTTCGCGAAGCACCAGACATCTGTTTGTTCCCCTTCGTCCTCCACGTGGTTTTGGGAGATTGTACACTGTTCCACGGGTGCTAATCCGCTTACGGAAGTTAATAAACAATTGCCGTTCTCCGTCAGTGGTGACGACATACTGCACACGCCGAAGCGTATTACCGCTACCGCATTCACTGCAGAACTGTCGTGTCGTGTCTGCATTGATAGTGAAACAGGCGGTGCAGCGGAGCAGCCATTGCCGCACTTCGCGTATTCTCATGCCGTGCGGTCCAACTATTGGGACACCAACGTGCAGCAGAGTGTTTTGCATCGCATAGTCTGACGTAACGCATGCGACCCCACACTCAAACCGTTCCCCTGCAGCGGCTCCGGCACTCGAGCCCTCGTTTGCCTTACATAAATGAATATTTTCTGGCGTAATCCAGCCTTCATCGTCGTCGTCCCCTCTTTCCGTATCGTTCTTATGATCAGCTACACCTTCATCGTTTTGATCATCCTCGCTTTGTGCTTCTTCACTTTCATCTTTCAGCTCTGTTACAATCTTTGTTCCGTCGCTACACTCAGGGTTGATCACCGCAGCTCGAGGCGCTATTGGCTCCAAAAGCGTATTAGTGGCCTTGCAACAATCCAGCGCAAGTGCACACACACGAATATCTGTTCGGCTCAGAGTGCCTAAGTCACCTGTTTTCTGTGCGATGTTGACGATGGCGGTCACCGACTCCTTCGAGGGTTCCAATACATGGAGGTGCGTTGGAAGCCTTTCCAGCATCTGGCGAGCTGCACGATCGCGCACCTCGGAAATAACCTGTGAGGTCGTTACGAGTGCATCAGCTGTGCCGTCTAGCAAATTCATACCTTTGATGAAGGCGTTCGCATCAAGAACCAAAAGGCCTTTCGAGAATGAGGGCACTTCCACACCCACTACATCCCCCACCACATCGTTGCCATCTTTACCTTCCGCACTATTGCTCTCCTTTTTTCTTCCTTCACCGGGTTCTACCGCAAACGCAACTCGTTTCGGTTCCGTCACCGCCGGCGTGACATCCTTCGCTTTCTCCACAAGTGCAGCCCACGACATAATTACCGTTGCGGCTTCTTATACACCCTTCAAACACCTGCATTACGTGTTGGGAGAAATGGAAAGGGGAGGAGACAAATGGGACAGGAAGGGACATGCACGTGTGACTACTAGAAATTTAACGGGTAAAATGGGTGATGTACCGTGCTTAACGTATATTTATTCACGTAGAGATAGCCCAGCATGGTTACAACCAAAGTGATGTTTCTCAAACAATTTTCATTCGCCCGCCATCTCAAAGTGTGGGTAGCCGCGTTACAGTGTGTTACTTCCAGCCCTACTCTTCCCCCTTTCCAGGGCCAAAAGCCATCCGCTTCGCCCAAGTCAAAGAACCGTCCCATCCAACCATCAACACATGGAAAAAATTTGCGCGAAACTATTCCCCTTAATCATAGCCCACGTCGTTCCCCCGCAATGTCGTCGTGTGCATCTGCTTCAAACTCACGCAGGCTAAGTATCACACGGTTCGTCTTGAGTTTGCGCTCAAATGTGAACATGAGAGCCAGCTCCTGTGGTGACAACTGGCGGGCCTTTACCTCAGGTAGTGATGGCGGAAATACGAACGGGCCGGAGCGCACCAACGTCGTAAGACCACTGGCATGCCGTATCTTCCGAGCCACTCGATAAGGGAGGAGCGGAGTTCTTATCACTAGTCGTTCGTTATGAAGTGCTTGGGGGTACACGTCAGACACGACATCGCGTCGTTGCGTTTGTCGATGCTGCTTAAATATTGGGACGGGCTCGACTGCACAGGTGCAGGGTACCTTCACATCTCGACTTAGTTGCTTCCTGATTCCGTTATCCAAGTCTGCATTTATTTCCTCTGACAGTCGCCACAATACTTCGGGCGGCACACCTCTCGGGAATCGAACGTCGTAGACACCAAAATTCCCCAAGAACTCGTTGTTCCAGTAGCGCACCATGGAGACATCGTTTGTTGCGATTCCTATACCCTTCATTCCATTCATAAAACCGATCGGCCGTAGAATATTCATTCCGAGCCCCGCTGTGCTTCCAATAGTCGGAGTGAGTCGGTGTACGAAACTCCGGGGATCCGTTTGATCTGAGGTGATGGATACCCCGGGGTGAAGATAGATAAGAAAGTACTGCCGGTGTAATGCCCGTTTCAGTGCTGGAACCCACAGCGAAGCTTTAGAACTGCTACTACCGTTAGTTTCACCGTTATTGTCTCTATTGGAGGGAGTTTCTTTGTTCCCATAGCGGCTCGATAGGCCGGCGGTGCGTTCAGACAGTGGAGCCGGCACGCGGATGAGGATGTCCTTTTGCTGGAACGCAGCCCAGTCTCTCTGCGCCTCCAGCTCGCTGCGGTCAACCGTGATGCCATTAACGGTTAAACCGCCGCTGCTTGCCAACTCTGCAGCCTCCTCAAACGGCACACCGCAGCGGTGAAAAAGCCAGTGATAGAGGGATGGGGCGTGAGCCACCGTATTCACCTGACTGTTGACAAACCCACGTCGGTTCTTCAGGAGCATTGCTTCAGTCATTTCTTTGCTGTGAAGGACCCCAATCCGGAAAACACGACCTTTGGTGGTGCGTGACAGGTGCAGTTGCTGCCTTCGTGTGACAGGGTATTTCTTCACGCTCACGACTCGTGTGAGGCCTGTGTTAAGCGACTCCAGGTTTAGCATCCGGCTGTTGGCGCTACAATGGTCTTAAAGATAAAACTTGAGCACTGTGCCACCGAACTTCGTGACGGCACCAAAGTACAGGTGTCTTTGCCACGACTTGAAGTTCCCCCCTCTTTTCCGTAACCGGTTGAGCGAACGGAGAGTGCAACTACAGTCCAACGAGCAATGGTGGCACTAAAAAAGGAAGTAAAGAAAACAAGGCGTTGCACATGGCAATGGAACAACTGGGACGTTCAGGGCACACTGTATATTGACGAATAATAACTAAGTAACGAGCGACACGAATACTAAGCAGAGGACGCGACGCTAGGTCCTGTAAAGGATTATCAATTAACCGAATAAACGCAAGTGTGCATAAACGCGCACAAAACCCAAATCAGCATTCGCAATGCATTCTCTTCCCAACTGCCATATTCGCCTCAATCTCTTCCTCTTTTCTTATTCTCTTCTTTGGCCAGCATCCGCTTGACGGCGTCTCGCTTTTCTTTTGATTGCTCCACCAGCACGAAGCTCAGTGCGCGCCTGGGAAGAATTGTTTCGTTGCTTTTCCTTTCCCTCTGCACGCATTGTTGCGTAAGGACGAGGCGCTGTGCAACCTGCGTACGGAGAGTATCGGAAATTCCATCGGCCCGACACACGACAGCAATGGATGACAAAACGTCGGCACTGCACGGTTCGTACCGTCCCAGAGACTCATTCCACAGTTTCTGAAGCGTCTCCGTAGCCGCCGCATCATCACCGGGTTGCAGCCCTTTGAGAAGCAACACTGTTTCCAACTGTGCTGCCTGTGCGTGTAACTCCAGTGACGACTGCTTTTCGAGAGCTTCCACGAGTGCTGAGTATTTATCAGCGTTGTACTGAAGCAAATTATGTGTGTTGCACCACTTGACTAGGTTAGAGAGTTTCGCTATGGGGTGTTGCTGCACTACGGGTGGGCGTTCAGAAAATGAACGCTGGGTCACGGCGAGAAGCGTACCTATCACTTGATCAAGTGCAGATAGATCATCTACAGGCAGCTTTCCTGCCTCCGTGGCGGTGCGAATTATGGCTTCACATGTGCGACGCGTCTTGGAGGCAAGCTTACTGAGCAGCCGGCATACCGCCGCGTACTCCAAATTCTTCTTACCTTCCTGCGCTGGTGTTGCAACAGTTTGAAGTTTCCGTGCACAGCTTTCAAGGTCAGCTGTCGTGGTGGACATTTCAATCATACGCTCTAGCCTACCCCGTGGTTCTACATTTGCAACCTTCTTTATGAGTTCGCGCGGCGAAAACAACAGCACCGGTACCGGACCGGATGCAGATGCACTTGCTTTGGCGTCCACACCTTCTTCTCCTTCCTCTCCCTTTTCCACCTTTTGCGTGCCGTTGGTTTGTGTAAGCTCATCCGCCCACGTCATCCTTCGCACACCGTTCTGCTCGCAGCGAATAATAAACTCATGTGCCGCTGGAGAAATTGGCACCGCTGAAGTGGAGGTGGCTGTGGAGTACACCTCCAGCATTCGCTCAAGCATGAGGCAAACCTCTTTCTTGTACAATCCACAAAGCTCCGTAAAAATAGTCTCCGGTCGGTTACTGAGGGCCTGAAAAAAGTTATTGAGTTGTTTGGGGTCGCGTAACCTTCCGGTGTAGTTCTTCTGGATGAATTCCGCAACGGCTGACGCATCCACCAGGGAACGGCGGAGCTCCGCGAAACTTGAGTGGGTCTTCGCACGCCCCAAGAGCTCCCCATCACTTTGAGCCGCTTCATTTCCCTGTCGTTGGCCCTTTTGCTCAGCATGGCGGTTGTGATTTGTCATAATCAGACGCCGCATTGGTGTGTGGTGACTCTTTTCATGGCTGAGTGTGGCTGGTTGACGATTCGCCCCCGAAAATTGTCTTTGAGGTCTATCACCATTGGCCTGAGTAGTCGGCGGATTCATCCCGCTGACTGCTTTCTTATGCAAAGGAACTCCACCTATCCAAGCACGGTTCTTAACTGTATTCCTTCCTGTTCTCAACGAGATGAAGCCTCTCCCAGTTTTCCCCTAACCTTTCGGTACTAAACACCTCCTTCCACTAACGGCGTCTCGGGAGACACGATGCGGTAGGGAAGTAAATTAAATGAGTGCCAAAACAACAGCGCAGGGGAGAAAAGTCGGCTGGGCAATGGAATTCAGAGCAGTCACAGCCCCCACCCCCATCTATACTTACGTCCATGCAGCAGTCACTCATTTACGTTATACGCATGTATATATAGATATGTATATATCTATGCACGTTGTGGGTGGCGTCCTTGGTTCCAGCGTGGCAGAGTAAAGGACAGACGGCATCACCGACCGAGAACAATGACAGTACACCCGGTAAAAGAGGATCACACGTTTGCAACGACACCAACCATCCGTACAAAGAAAGAGCACTTACACAAAAATATATATATAATAAAAGACCACCACATGAAAACACCTTATCACACACAACAAAAGAAAATAAGGGATGAGATACAGCGGGGAGTACCGCGCAACTACCGCCTCGCATCTTTTGAAATGGATTTAATGCATGTTCAGTTGAACGTGCTTGACCACAGTCCGGTGAAAGTCTTTCTTTTACATCCTTTTGCTTCATCCTCTCATCACTCCAGTACGTCCGTAACCTTTCCAAGACGTCCTGTTTCCCCACCTCTCCTTCATTCCTACAACCCCCAACACACGCCTCCATTCCACAGTCACTGCCATGGACACGAAAACGAAAAACATTGAAAACAACTGCGCAACTTCTTCCATTCTGTTCACCCCTCGTTCTTCATTCAGAAGTGAGGTGTACGTCCATCATCGTCTGGGAGGGCGGTGGGTAATTGGAAACAGGAAGGCAACTCTCATTCACTTCTGCCTACCTCCGCTTCTTCACCTTCCACAACCACACGTATTTTTAAATAAATATACGTCACACCGCCCTCTCAGATACCCAAGCCTATCAAACCACCACCACCACCACCGTCACCACATTCGGCTTACGTCCACAGATTTTCCCTCTTATTACTTTGTCTTTTCTTCATTTCCTTTATCTCTTTGGTGTCTCCTCAGGCTCTCCTCTGGGCCCCCTAGCGCCACTCCGTCCCTTACGAGAGTTGGGTGTATTTTGTCGTGTACTGCCCTCCCCACCAATTTGTTGCTGGTGGTGACTTCCCTCCTCTTCCTCTTGTTCTTCCTCTTCTTCGGCATCTCCCTCGTCGGCGCCTGCAGCACCACCGCCAACACTCCCGGCCCGCTCCACATCTTCGTCGCGAACGCACTTTTCCTTGTTGTGCAGCCGAAAGCCGTAGATACGAGGGATATATTGCTGCTTGGGGCGCCCAATCACCTTTCCATTCTCCCTGAGATGCATAAGAAAGAGGTGTGGGAACGTTGTCCCCCAGAAGGCACCGTCTAGTGCGCGGTGTCGTGAGGACCGCGGATAATAAATGTCCTGACATTTTGGACAGAAGAGTTTCACTGAGCTTTCGCGCACCACGTCACTCTGGCCCACGGGTAACACCGCTTGGCCGCCACAAAACACTCGGGGGCACCGGCCAAACTCCCCTTCGACAAATTTTTCTTCCATAAGCTTCAAACCGCGCGGTGTCGTGATGAAGCGGGCGTGGATGAGACCGTAAAGCGTTTCGGCGGAGGACTCCACAAGCCGCTGTTGTTCTTCCGTCAGCCGGGAGCTGCTCTGCGTTTCGAGGTCCAGAATCAGATCGAGCGCATAGTGGTAGAAGGATACCATGGAGGAAAGACCGGTAAGGTTGAACTCATCGTCAATGAAGTCCCTGTCCACCACGCAGAAAAACTCGTGGCTCTTCATTTCGCAGAACCACACAATCCACGGTATGACTTCCTCGTCAACCTCCTCATCGAAGCCTGTACGATCATCGGAGTACTCGCCAACATACATCGGGTAGTTCATACCTGTCCTTTTTTGTTATTCCTCCTTTCTACTTTCCTTTTCCCTTCCCCTCTTTTATCTGACTGTTACTGTTGCCTCTCTGTTAGTTTGCCTTCCAGCGTTTTCCTGTTGTTTTTGTTGGTTTCTTTCCTTTTGTTTCCCCCTCTAATAAACCAGACACACAAACAAATACAACAGCGCGCGCGTACACACACACACACGGAGTAAGTGAGTACGAAGAGGTGGGTTAAGTCGGTGATACCGCTGCCTCCACTACGCCGTTCCCCCTTGTTTCCTTCTTGTGACTCTGTTTTATTTTATTTACAAATTTTATTTCCTTTTTTTTTCTGCAAACTGTCAGCGCTGGTCGACCTGCGCGGCGTCTTGTGGTGGAACACTCGAGCAAAGCAAAGTAAAGTAAAGGCAAAACAAAAAAAAACAAAAACAAAAACAAAAACAAACAAACAAACAAACGAACAAACTAAAAGAGCCAACAAACAACGGTCCAAATTCACGGGCCTAAGTGGATCATGAAGGAATCAGTGGGAGAAAAAAAAAGTCAAACAAACAAGAGGATAAAGTAGGAAAGAAGAGGCAAAAGAAAAAGAAAACATATAAACACAAAAGAATTAAAATGGAAACAGATGGTGTTTGGCACCAAACAAACACCGGTATTAGTAGCAACAATAGTGGTAAAAAAATTTCCTATTTCCCTTTTTTTTTAAATATTAATATTACCGACTCCCTTCCCTACATTTTCTTTTCTTTTCGTCACAATTGTACTGAAAAAAAAAGAAGGAGTGACGAAATAGTCCCGTGAGCCCTCCGCTTCCCCCCCCGTTTCACTCATAGCTTTTCATTTTCAAAAAAAAACCAAACAAAAGACTTGAAATAAATTATTTATTTATCTATTTACTTATCAATGTTGTGTCCCCTTCTATATGAAACATTAAAAAAACAAAACAAAACAAATTAAGTCAGATAATTATATATCATATTTATAAATTATATTTGTTTCTCTCGCGTTAAAGAAAAATCAAATTTGTTATGGAAAAAAGTTAAAAGGAAGCAAACCAAAATTGCATTACAACAGTACTTGAAACAATGAGGGGGCAGAGGAGGCAAAACTGTCTGGTAAAATACATAAATAAATATATAAAGATATATTTCAATATATAAAGATGAACGTTTTTATTTTTTTAAAAAAAAAACTGTAAGTTCATAAATACATTAACAAATCAATAAATGAAAGAGGAGTACCCCAATTTTGGATAATACAAGAAAAAAAAACTGATAGAAAGGAAAAACAAAAGAAAGGATAGAGGGGGAAAGTAAGGAAAGGAAACTCAAAGCATATTGAGATATATAATTGTATAAATATTCTTCATACGTATACATATTATACAATAGTAGTAACATTTATAACACAAAATATATAATATAACATAATAATAATAATATATTATTATTATTATTGTTACTGTTGTTGTTGTTGTTGTTGCTGTTGCCGTTGTTGTTTTCAAGGATGACAATATCAGACAAAAACAAAAAAAAATGTACATAAGAGGTAAGTGTGGGGGAAGAAGCGGTGACGAATGGTTACATTCGTATCTTCATAAAAAGTAAAAAAAAACAAACGAAAAAAAACAAACAAACAAAACAAATGAAAATTAATACCGGCACCGCCCGTCGCAAGTGGCAACAAGCGTGAATTAAAAACAGCACACACATATAAAAGAGCGTGCCGTTCATGAGCAAAACTTCTTCCCCCACTTTCTTTTTTTT
>NW_027123957.1:10128-18248 GCF_001457755.1 Trypanosoma equiperdum
TTCAACGTATTTAACAACAAAAAAGAAAATCATTAATATAAAGTTTTTTAACGACAGTAGTAACTTGCAGTCGCAAGAAGAGTATAAAGCATTTCAACAATAGCAACAACAACAGGGGAAGAGGGTGAAAAAAAAAAAGATGATAAAGATAATCAACACACAACAAATTAAAGATCAAAAACAAACAAAAAAAACAGAACAAACAAAAGCGCAGGCGCACGCAAAATACGCACGGCGCAAGCAAAGAGGGATTCCCTTTCGTAGCCCTTCAGCTCAACCGTTATAAGATGGAACAACGGCAACATCAAAATTTGAGAAACTGTGAGTGAACGCTACATTTATTATATTTATTGTCATTGTTATTATTATTATTATTTATTTACCGTCTGAAGCACAATCCTCAGTCTTCGAGGTGGTGACTGGTTGCCTTGCAGTTTTTTTTGCTTTACTTTTTGAGGAATAGAATAAAAAAGAGCAGGGAGAAAAGTCATTGTGGTTATTGGTAAACTTTGCACCTTCTTTCTACAATTTAGTTCTTTACTTAGCTGCATGAACCACCATTTATCACTTCGTTTCTTTTTTTTTTTGAAATAGCGGAACCATGCGTTCAATGCATTGCGCTGATCAACAAATCTCTATTTCTGTTTTTTTTTCAAATACCGTCACTAAAAAGTTAAGGATACAGCATCAGCAGCTTCTTTAAAACCTCTTCTTTCGCCTTTTAATTTCCTCCTCATTTCCCTGCTAATTTTCACTTCGGACACGTGTTATTACGTTTTTTTTTTTGAGATTAGGAAAAAAAAGCAAGGGAATTCGAAACAAGCAAAAAAAAAAAGAAAAGAGACAATGTACTTTCCCTTCTCCCTGCACGTCAGCCTTCCTCTCCATTTTATTCTCGAAACGACGGTAATAATAACGGCGTTCATCCGTTATAAGTAAAGGCAAAGAAAAGAAAGACAAAGACACGAAAGGACATAAAGGACAAAATAACAATTTTGACGTTAAACACATTCTCCCCAAAAGGGGAGGGGGGAAGCGACAAAGACGACATTTATCATCACGCGGCGGTGCGTGACCGCTTAGAGTACAAAAAAAAACCGTGGTCTTGTCTTCCCTTATTTTTCCGTATATTTGATCAGTGTTCTTTTTCTTTTTTTTTTGTATCCCTTCTTAGAACCATACATTCATTCTCCAGGACATTTTTTTTTTTTACCTTTTATCTTTTATTTTTCCACTTCGGCACCACTTCCTCGCTTATTTATGCGATGCAGGAATTCCGGAGCTCTGGCAACATATCCAGTCGTAAATGCCTGATCCGTATCGCGCGGTGCGAAGTTGTTCGGAATTTTGCGCAAGTATACTAAAATACTGCCCTCTCAGTCTGCGTGCTTCCTCTCGTTCACTCTCCATTGCTTTCTGTTCACCCACCGCGAGGGCTGTGATATGATTGAGCATTTTGCGCACGACGTAGTTTCCATATTGATCAAATGTCACTTGTAGCATGCGGTCCCTTCCCTTACGGAGTAAAGTTGACCCGAGGCATAAAATCATCCCATTTCCCCCACGCGCTGTCTTGCAGGCGTCAATCATTGCTTCTAAGCAGTTGGATGCAAATTTTTCCTTGCTAACCTCAAGTATGGACGCAATGAGCATATCTGACACTTTCTGTAGCATTTTCTCAACAAATGACCGTGGTGTACTACGCTTAACTAATTCGCGTATGAGCGCCTGAAGTACATAGTTCCCATGCGCGTGGTTTACCATCAACCCACACTGGTCAGTTGCTTCTTCAAGAAATGCCGTACAGTCCTCGAAGTACTGCACTTCCAACAAATCCTCCTCCTCCTCTTCCCCCCTTCTGACTGGTTCCTGCCGTTGGCGCTTTTTCATCCGATCCTCCATAAGGTGGATGGAATCCACAAGTACCGGAATGAGGCTCTGCGTCACACGGCATGCGATGACGTGCTGCGTAAGAAACTTCACGCGGCGGCCTCGTGAAACTTTCTCTTCACGTGTACTTCCTGGGCCTTCACCGGCCACAAATCCCCTGATGACCGCGCGGAAAAACTTTTCGTCACTTTCCACCCGCCGTTCTCGCAGCCTTTCATGTGGTGAAGAGGTGCTGAGGACATTACTCTCGCTGTTTGGGTCGATAATACTCGCACTCTTTTCGTGCACAATTACGCTGCCTTCGTCCCCCTGCCAGTTCCTTTGGCATTCGCCGAAACGACGGGTGGAAAGGGCCTTGATTAACCCAATCATCGTGAAGCTTCCACCGTTGCTACAGGCAACCTTCACCGCAGATCGCTTTAGACAGGCACAAATGATATCCACTTCCTCTTCGCAACAGTCTGCTCCATCCACGAGACCGAAGCACTCAAAGAGGAAATACGACGTGAGTGAGCACGAGAAGATGGCCATGAAGCACTGCTCAGAGGGGCGTTTCGTAACATTGGCCGTGGATCTTTCAAGTGCTTCATCATCTTTCAAGGGTGGTGGTGTCGTTACTTCGGTTACTGACATCGGCTGCGCTGCTTCCACCAACAGTTGGAAAAAAAGCCTCCGCAACCCGGGGATACCCATTACTCGCTTAAACAAACGAACTCCGTAAACAGTTGAGAAGAGTGCAACTCCACAGGAGGGGAGAAGCGAAGCAGTGTCGCCAACCAAGTGTTTTTCACCATCTTCTGCTTTCTCATATCGTGTATGGCTTCTCTCCGCCGTGTCACTGTGTGAACTGTTGGGTGTAGGCTCACGGATAAGTTTTGACCACAAGTCTGCGGCATCAATGTCTTCTTCTCCCCCATTCTGCGTTAAGAGGTTGAAAAGCGCAGCATAGACCAGGGGGTTGTAGGAGATGCCTCTGAAAAGTGACTTATCCTGGAGGACTTGCATGGTTCCAGCATATTCACCGGTGAGCAACTTTGCTTCAAGTTTTGAAAGTTGCACCAGTGCCTTCCGAAATGTTGAGTGAATGCGTTTGGCAACGCATGTACCGCTCTTTAGGTCCACCAGGAGGTGCCCATCGTCGCAGTGCACGTACCGAACCTCAAGAAACTCCACTGCCGTCCTCTCAGAGAGAACAACATCTTCAGGTGACGGTGGGATTGACACGCAGGCTGCAAGGTACAACTTTTCAACCACGATCAAGAACCTCATCGGCATACTTGTGGTTGGCGGATTGGCCTGCTTCGGCACAAACGACTGTAGGAAATCCGGAAGGGAATTAGTACGCCGCAACTCTTCCAACTGGGAAAAGTTGGACACATGTGCAACAAATAGCAGATCGCGCACACTCCCACTGTTCCTTTTCTTTTGTTTACGAGACTCGTTCAAAGAAGACTGACTACCCTCCCACCGAAGCGGTCTCTTGCTGTTAGAACCTGTCGGAGGGCCCGCGCCGTATTCAACACTCCCGGTCTCTTTTGCTACGGGGGCTTCGCGTGGGGCGCCGCGTCTCAACCTTTGACGTTGGTTGTAGAGCTGGTGATGATGCTGCAATAGTTGTACATCGTGACCGTAGGTGCATAAGCCACGTTGGCATGCTACTGGAATGGATGAATTCTGGTTTGCATGCCCCACGATGGCTCCCGTTTGGAGGCAAGATAGGCCCACCGGAGCAAATGCAATGGGAATGCTGCCGTCGCACGGGGTATGGTTGTACCTATGAGACTCCGTGCTGTAGCAACGGAGAGAACGCACTGACCGATTCCACGATCCATCTGCCACTGGAGAAGCCATTAGCATATGTTCATTACAATTACGTGTAGTCTTTGTCCCCCACGCGACGTTCATCCGTGTGTGCGCAAGAGTAACTATTTGTAGTAGATTCGGTGATGGCGAAGTCGAAAGAAGTAGCAAAAGAAGAGGGGGGAAATCAGTGAATGTGGGGGAGGAACCTTTGTTCATGCACCTGTCAGGGGATACCATTTAGAAGCAACACTCAATCACCAGATAACCAACAGCAGCGTGCGGGCCGGTGCTGTATATGCGCTTCTTGTGTTAGACAGAGAACTGAACAACAGCCGTTCCATGCGTCGACTAAACCGAGAGAGATTGAAGGGCTCTTGTACCATATCAAATGTCGTACCACACCCCAACACGTACCCGCTCCAGCCTCCTTTCAGAACACCATTTCTACAACTTGCTCTTCTACATGTTTCAAAACCAAACAACACCAAAATCACGCCCCCTTCTCAGAGTCTCTAAGTAAAATAATGACAGTAAATGTATTTGTACATTTCACGTGATGAGGATCAGTTCACCCTCACTACTGCCGTTTTTTTTTTCCAACCCTCTTGCACACATTCTTTTCCCTGTTCAAACTCTTCTCATCTGAAGACTACCGGCGCGGCAACTGATGTTTTCAAGAAGGTGATAGCGTAAACTGTTTGTTTTGCGAGCCGCACATCTCCACCACCTGAGTTCGACTTTCTCGCTGCAGTGTATCGTTTAGCGACCCATGTAGCGATTCCTTCGTCAAGCACTCTGATTGGAAGCGACAACCCCTCGCGTCTGGTGCCATGGTTGGTGGAATGTACGGTTCGACGAAGGAGCGGGGTCCAACTTCCCTCTTGAGCCGTTCCAGAAAAGTGTCGGCCCACTTGATTCGGTATTCGCGTCCCCGGAATTCCAAAAAAGCAACACCAACATCGATAGATAACACCGCGCACTTGTTGCGATCCAAATATTTCCCAATTTCACGCACGGACTCACTCACAGCCGCTTTCACTATATGCCGATCTGTTCCAACAATCGCTGCTATCTCATCGAAGCTTATGATATTTGGGACTGTGGCATGATAGTGCGCATCGCGAAAGGTGAGAACGTTCTGAACGTGGAATTTTGAAAGAAAGTCAGGAAGCAACACCATCTGTGGTTTGTACAAATTAATTTCACCATCGAATGGCGAGACCCTCTGCACCTTGATGCTGGCATGTAAGAAGTCTGGTATTATGCAAGAACGCTTTCTCACGAGGGTTTCTTCCACTGATTCGCACAGTGTACGCCATATACGACAGAGTAACTGGGGACCAGCGTTTCTGCTTTGGTGACAGTACAACCCACCCATTTGGGCTACAATATTAGCAATCTCGGAGTAGCACGCATAGCACTGATCGGGATTGCGCCGGGTGCTGGTTTTACTTGGCTCCATCGTGGCACGCTCCAACTCAGCAATAGTTCCCGAGCACTAAAAATGAGCTTTGACAATACGTGATTGATACAAGTACCGATGAGTTTCAATTACACAGTGGTGCACGCACAATTCCTTGCCTACTTTTAGCCTTTCCTGCGCGACCGCTTGACAGTTACTTTTGAGTGGCCTCTAGGCAGGGTCCAGTGCTCACTCACCACCCGTTGGCGCTGCCCTGGGTTTGTCGCTGCAATAGATGGTACGGAAATGAAGGAAGTTAAGAGAAAAGAAGAAGGAAATATAACATCAGATACAAAATATCACACAGAAACAGGTATTGTAGAGGAGATGCAATATTGTCAAACGACGCTTAGGGCAATAATGAGGTGTTGGTTGTATAGTGTCATGAGGCAGTCATTGTTCAGCGGCAGAGCACCTTCGAATGCGCAGCGCCTCATTCCTCCCTAAAGTTAGCGATGCCGCACGCGGTCACCGAAAAGAAAAAAAATTAAAAATTATACGGAGGTAACAACCAAGACATATATGTTAAACAACTGTGCTTGTCCCAAGGCAACAATTCGCTTACTGCTCCCATGTGTTGTCGCGCTCCACCCATCCATAACCCTCGTCAGCTTCTTCATGGACCTCAGCTGCGGCGGTGGCCTCCTCTTGCTTCAATGCCTCTTCAGGGTCACGGTAGAAGAAGAGGTCCACTTTCACTTCCCATGGGACACTACGTGGGATGGTGCCACGGAGCCTCAGCACCTCCCGGGCTAACAGCCAATACATCATGCTGATAGAATGGCGTCCACGGTTATTGCACGGGATGGCAATGTCAACAAACTCCAGTGGTGCGTCCGTGTCGCAGAAAGCAATGACGGGGATGTTGACAAGGCTCGCTTCACGTAGGGCCTGGTGGTCTGTGCGGGGATCCGTGACAACCAGAACGCGTGGCTGCATGAACTTCTTCTGGATCTGGTTGGTGAATGTACCGGGAATAAACCGGCCACCGAGGAACGATGTCCCAACGAGTTGGGAAAACTTGAAGATGGCGCGCTGCCCGAATAGGCGTGTGGAACAGACGGTGACATCCTGTGGGTTCTCCACCGCAGCGATCACACGGGCGGCAAGGATCAGCTTCTCCCACGTCATGTGGATATCAATGATATTTGTGCCGTCGCTTGTGCGCCCGTGGATGTACTTCTTCATGGCGCTGCTGCTGTTCTTCGTGCCGAGGTGGCAGTGCATGGCGAGCAACTTCTGCACGTCGCTCTCCTTCATTCGGAGGACCTTAGCGCCGGACGAGACGGAGGTCATATTGCGTGTGTGGGAGTTGCGTAATGCTTTGGAACTAAGAGAGGGAGAGAAGGGTGAAAGCACAAGGAAAATAAGGTCACGACGGGATAATTCGCTTTTTTTTTCACCTTGTGTCAGTGGTTTGTTTCCGTTTGAAAACTTTGTGTTGTTTATCTGAGCTCGTGTGGATGTTATGACCCGCGCTTATACTTCTGCTTCCGATTGAGGCAACGTTTGCGTCGTAGATTTAATAATCCTTATCATGCGATGGGATATTTACTCGGACGCTGACTCTGAGTATTGTTTCTTTCCTTCCTGACATCGCGTTTTAGAAACGTAAACTCCTTGCACTAAAATGTTCCATTCTCACGTTTCTCATGAGGTGCCTTAGGGAATATTGCGGTTCACAATACTTGGTCGTAGAGAAATTTGTTTTGTTCTGAAAAACACAGTTTTCCACTTTGCTGTTTTCGCCTTCCTTCTTGTTGTGTTCCGTATCGTATTTCACCTTCCTGTGAAAACAATACCAAACCGCGGGGACACTGTCGAAATATACCCAGTGGTAGGCTTGTTCAGAACTGCTGAGTAGTTGAGTGCCACTTGCCAGACTGGGCCAAAGAATCGCGAAAGAGCCACTTCAGCCCTCTGGTCGACTAGGTTTATATTCATTAACATCTGAGCACCGCAGGATGAGCGAGCCTCTGCTCCCACTATGAACCGCTGCTTTTCTGCCAAGACAACCGCACTGGTGTATGCGTTCGTCGGAACACGAAGGTGAAGGCCTATACCGCGGGTGGCGTTATACTTGGCCACGACGTCACCACCGAGCACGGCGGCACACGCCTCCCGTGCAAAAAGAAACGTGTAGTCTTTCAAACCACTTCTGCTGGGGTCATACGTAAATGACACACCCACCTGATTTTTTGGTGATATGCGTGTGGTTGCTGTGCATCTGGAGACAAACCCATCCACCAGATTTGTGTCCGATGTGATAAAAAACTCCGGGTGACGCAATGTGTACGTAAACCTGGGCGTTGCGGCCATGTGGAGGAAAAAGGTATGTTGGGCGCCATGCGCGTCTCGCCTCCATTTGAGAGTAGGAAGAAGATCACACCATGTGGTCTTGGGGTTCGAACTCACATTAGCCCGGACCGTGATGCTTCCTTTGGTGTAAGATAACCGCACTCCGATACCGTTGTGGTCAGCAAATGGGTAGCCATTGAGACGGTCCGGTTCATCGTGTATGTCCTCTGTCATAGTGATTTTCCACCCACATGTGTTTGGGCCTCTTGCGCTACAGCGTTCGACGATGTTCTCCAACTCATCGTACTCACTGGGACCCATCTTCTTTCCTTTCTTTTAAAGCACCGTCGCTTTTCTCTACGCCCCCTTTTTTTTGTGGAACGATGAGACTCCAATTGCTGTCCTTCTCTGAGTTAGGAATGCGTGTTAGTGCCTTGTATTGACCTTTTCTTTTACCTTTAGTTACACAGGAAAGGAGATGTGGACCGTCACGCCGTGAGATTGCAGAGCCAAGCTCAGTTAGTCCTGATAGTTGCAAAAATGAATAAATAGTAGGACTGACACTAATAAAAAAAAAAGAAATAACATAGGTAACCACTGCACGATAAAGATGTTGATGCTAGTGTGCGGGAGTGGAAATAAAAACACATAACAACTTCTTTTTTTT
>NW_027123957.1:18258-25910 GCF_001457755.1 Trypanosoma equiperdum
GTTTCTGTCATTGTAGTCAGCTTCGCCTCTGTAATGTTCAGTACTTGTGCGTAAAACCGCTCACAATCTGCGGCGAGACAACAAACAAAGGGTAGTGTGAGGTGAGGTGAAATAAGGGAATAAGGTATATTCTACATGTGTGGCAATGTTGACAACGAAGTCTAAGTGTGTTCAGCTGTTCACCTTCCGGTAGTTGACGAGTGTGGTTAACAAATGCCTGACAGTCGGCGTCGCTCCGTACCGATGCTCACGACTTAATGCTCCTCGAAGCCTCCATCGCTTTCGTTAGTTCATCGTTACTCATTCGCATCTCGTAGTACTTGCGTCTTGTATCATTGACCTCCCGCCTAAGTCGCTCGGCTTCATATTTTAACTCAGCGAAGTGCGTTCCTGTCATATTGAGTTCTGATGCCTTCTGCTTCATTACGGAGCAAGTACGGTGTAGCTCCTTTTGGCACATGTTAAGCCTCTGTACCACTTCAGGCCCCGGCTGCCGCGCGAGTATGTTCGTCAACTCCGTTAGGAGGCGCTGCTTTTCCTGCAGTTCCATATCCTTTTCAACACATTCCTCCGATTTTGTGATAAGCCGACGTTGAAGACGGAATATCTTGCGGTTGAGCTCTTCCGCCGTTGGATTCCGGCCATCCACCTTTTCCCACCTAAGTGAGCTCTTTGGGTTCTCGGCCTCCTCGGTGAGGGCTTGCACCTTCGCGCGCTGCACTGTGAGATCGTACACCAGTTGCTTGATATCTTCTTGCAACTGTTTCGTGTCCTGTGCTCGCCTATCTGCTATTTTGGCCTGCCGCTTGAGGTCCTCAGTCTTCAAACGCAGAAGGCGCATATCTTCCTGGCGCGCGCGGCATGCGGCATACCCACGGCTAAGTACTTCTTGTTGCATACGAATTTTCTCGTAAAGCAAGGCAAGCTCGTCATTACGACGGATTAGTTGAGTACCAAGCATGTCACGCTCGTTACTAACTGACAAGAACATTTGACGCTGCTCGCTAAGTTGTTTATCACATTCATTAACAACTTTGACAAGTTGTTTAATGTTTTGTGCGACATTCTCGCAATTACGAATCGTGTCGTCGAGGGCTATGGTACGCTCATTGACAACGCGGCGTACTTTGGCAAGTTTTTCCTTTGCTATCTTCTGCGCAGATGTTTCATCCTGAAATTTCTTCTCTTTCATTGCCAGTTCTTCCTTCAATTGTCTAATTTGGTGGTCCATCATTCGGAAGCCCTGTTTCAGTTCCATCACTTCGTCCTGTGACTCGATCAATTTCTTTGTGTAGAGGTTACGTTCAGCCCTCGCCTGCTCATAAAGTCCCTGTTGCTTCTTTAGTCGCTGCTCACTCTCTTCTATCGCCTTTTGTGTCTCATTGCAAGTTATAGTGGCAACCTTCAGATCTTCCTTCACGAGTGCATGCTGCTCGACGGCCTGCAGCACCTCCGCTGTATATTTCTCCCTCTCACTTTCTAGTTTTGCTATTGTTTTGCTAAGGCGGACGCTTATTTCCCGCTCACGTTCAATAGCGGCTTCTACATCTTTTTGACTTTCCACTTCGTTTGCTATAATGCCTTCGATGGTTTGCAACTTCTTTCGTTCGTGTTCACCATACTTCTTGAGGGTATCCTGTTCCTTCTGCAAAACCTCGTAGGCATTATTCATGGCATGCCTCTCTTTCTTTACCGTATTAATGCGCTTTTGAATGTTGCTCTGCTGGCGAGTCAGGTTTTCATACTCCTGTCTTACGTCGTCGTTCTGCTGTATGAGGCGACGCAGCTTCTTGTAATCGCCATCACACACTGCGCGCGTTCGCTCTTCCTCTGAAAGAAGGTCGTGTGCCATTTTCTCAGCTTCTGCAATCTCCTTACACACGGCGCGATGTCGCTCGTTGAGGGCCTCTGTGGTATCAACAGCGTCATCGTAAGATTGCTGCGTGTGGTACAGTTGTTTCTCTGCCGTCTCGATTTTTTGCTCCAGCAGCTGGCGCTTTTCGTTATCCTCTTGTACCTGCGCGCGGAGTTTAGTTACCGTCTCTGTCAGGTTGATACGCAGTTGTTCGTGAGTCTTCAGCTCTTTTGCCCTTTGTTGCGCTAAATGCAGCTGCTCTTTCACCTGAAAGTCGGCACGCTCCCGAGCTTTTATTTCTTTGTCGTACTCCTGTTGTATCAAGGTCTCCCTGTCCGTAACACGCTTAAACTCTTCTTGATTGTTCATAATTTCGACCTCAAGTTCCTTCGATTTCGTGTTCAGCTCCTTTATTTCCTTCGTCAGGTTGTCCATCTGCTTCACCAACTCACCATACTCCATTTCCATCCTTTTTTTCTCCAACTTCAGTCCCTCTAGGGTTGCAGACTGCGAAGAGGTGAGCTCAGCACCGTTGGCCATAATTTCCTGCAGTGATGCCACTTCTTCCTTTAAATTTTTCATTGTTTCCTTCGCGTGGGCATCTTTTTCATTTGCAGAATCGACCATCCGCCACGCCTTTTCAATTTCCTTCTTCAGTGCATCTATTGTAGTGTGGTCTGACTGAGACAACTTCAGTGCGGCCTGCACCTTCGCCGCATTACTCATCAGCTCCTGCGTGAGCTGCTGGCACCGTTTCACAAGCCGCTTTTCGGAGTCGTGACTCTTGCGAAGCGCACGATATAAGACGTCATATTCCATTCGGAAACGATCGAAGCTTTCATGCTCAGCGAGGGCTGCCATTGCCTCCTCAAAATCCTTCTGGAGGTTCTCCACGGCCTCATCACTCACGGTAAATTCGTCATTCTTTCCGTTTTCCATCTTTCCAACTCCTTGTGCAGCAGTGGACCTGCGTACGGTAGTAGTTTATCCCACCCTCTAGGGCACGCGTGTTTACTTCAAAAATACAACAGAAGGCGTATGAAGGTGCATTGAAGGAAAGAAGAAAGGAAAGTGAACACTAACAAAGCCCACTCGCAGCGCAACAAGACCACAAAGGTAATACACAGAGAAGTTAGGTTGAAATAGTACACATTATGAGTACTCGGCTCCAAAAGAATTACCACACGGTGGCGAGTCTACGTAAATTCGGGACATACACAAAAGGTACCAGGTGTCCCAAATAGTGCGGATATAAATACGCCAAGCTACAGCACCGAGAAGGCACCTGCCCGTCCCCCTGCCGTTACACCTTTTTTTTTCTTCCAGATACGGATGAGCCCCGACGGTAGTGCGAAAGGTCTCTGGGCTTGTACGTACACGACGAAGAACAGCCACATCTGAGCGCAGCAACGTCATGGGGGCGCTATGATAGCTAATTTTGATTGTCTAAACGCGCCAGTGTCATCGGCACTTTCATCCGAAACATGCTCCACCGACCCACCAATAAGAAACTCACGTCTCAGCGACGCAAGTTTCTCATCAAAATTGACCATCGCTTCGTTGAATTCGCCACGCTTCACCGTGTGTTGTTCAACATCTCGCAGCCAGCCCCTCACTTCTTCAAAGGCGCCATACAGCGGGCCCTGTAGGAACTGATCGTTCAGCGCCTCACCATGACGCTGAATGGCCTCTTGAATATTTGCAACCTCGTCCTGCAGGTGGTTTACTTGTTTTGGCAGGTTATCCGCCACCTCAATGGCCTTCTTTGCAGAGTCCACCATGTGCTCAACGAACTGCACATGCTTCATATCAAATTGCTTGATAGTTGTATCGACACGCTCGGACATTCGCATCTCAAGCGACGCCAACATTTCATCTATCTTGTATGCCGTGTATGTTTGAGCGCTGGGCTTCTCAGCGTTTTGCGGCGCTGTGTGAGCCCGCAGCTCTTGACAAAGGGTCTCCACTCGCCGCTGTAGCTGTTGAATGCTGACTTCCGCTGTTTGGAGGTTCCCATGACATAGAGACTCCAACTTCCTTTCACTATGCTCACGCTCTGCTTGTAGCGCACGAAACTGCCTTTCGCAGTCCGCTATTCTCTCTTTCACACTGTCGTACTGCCGTGATGAGGAGACTACCAAATCATTCTGTCCGGACTTGAACAACTCAGTCAATGTAGTGCGTAGCGTGCTCAAATCGTTAGCTGAAGCAGCAGAGGCTACCAACTGGAACAATTGCTCCTGCTTTTCTTCTAGCCGTCTGAGCCGTTCTTCCCCTCGCTTCCGATGTTGTGCTTCCTCCTCCAAGGCCCTCTTCACCTCCCCTATGCCATTGTACATATCCTCAAGTTTTTGATTGGTGACGATTCTGCCTCGCTCAATGTAGTTTTTGAAGTCGAGCAGCACCTCACGAACCTCATCAAGCAAGGTGCTATCAGGAGGCGACGGGCGAAGGGGTTTCTTCCTTGCAACGCCCAAACTGTCGTCCGGGATGCCATTTACCAACTCTTGTAATTGCCGATATACGGCAGCCAAATCACAGCAATGCTGCCGCTGTTCCTTCATGGCGGCTTCCCACCGCATCATGTGCTGTTCCTGGCGTTGCCGCAGGAGGGCTACCTCACTTCGAAGCTCGTCGATTTCATCTGATGCATCCCGATGGGCATAAGGGCTTTTGAGGCCGAAGTTCGGCGAGCTCGTATCCATTTGTCGTGGCTTTACAATCTCATGTATCTTCCCCATTCATCAATCATCGGGTTTGAAGTCCATAAAAGAGAAGAAATATGAAAAGAGCACACAAATATTACACTGTTCTCCGTACCTAAACAAAGGTGTGCCCGCAGAAGCAGAAACATGTTATTTACCCATAGAAAATTCACGTACGCGCTCTTGCCTCGTTGCGTATAAGTCTAAAGGTTAAGGGTCGAAAGACTGAGGGTAAAGGCATCGTGATAAATGCGAGCGCTGCGCTACTCATCGAACGAGTCGGAAGAAAACAAACAGAGGTGTATCTGCACAGCTGTCGAATATCCGTACCTAACCGCACCCCCACTACATTACCCAGCAAGACGATAAACACTAACCATATCCTAATTCATACACCACTTCTGTTGGTAGCACCCAACAGCCCAAGAATAGCGCTCCCGCCACACACATGAAACACGACATACATTTGGGTTCAAACAACAATGATACTGCTACTACTAGTACTAATGCCGTCATCTCTTGTAACCCTCAATTTCAGCCTCGCCGCCTCCTTCCTCACGCGCACACCTCCCTTCCCCACGGGACGGAGAAAAGCACAAAAGAAAGAATTGCATCCGTCTGAGGTGATCAGCCGCTATGAGGGGAATTCAAGTAGAGAGAGACCACCGCTATTTCATCAAGCACACCTTCCTCATGTATTCCCGTCTACAACTCAAACGTCGTTGGAGTTACAAATGCTCTCTTCGCTCCGTACTCCTAAGGTGCACACGTGTATGTAAGCAGACACGCGCATGTATAAGGTACAGATACCATTCCTAAACTTCTTGCCCGCGGTAGAAACATACGACCACGAAAAAAACCACCAACGCGCAGGAGGTGCGTATGTCAGCAAAGAAAAGCGAGTAAGCACGACTGAACCTACCAGCGGAAGTCGTTAAATATATTTGTGATGTCCATATAAGTTCCATGAAGATCACTATCAGAGGAATCGTTATTGTGCTCCGCAAACAGTTTCACTCCCGGAAGCGGTGGGCACAGATTGTAGTTCTTGTCGTCTGGGCGGTTAGCGGGCGACCAACCTTGCGTGATCCGCGTCAGCATATGATGGAACGGTTCACGCCCCTGTACAAACTCCTTTATCTTCGCCTTCACAGAAGCTGGAACATCCTTTTCATATTGCAGCATGAGCGTATCTAACTTTCCCATCTTGTCTTGAAAGTGCACCACCTGGTCACCATACCGCGACATGTTGCGGTAAGACTCCACTACGCTCTCTCTGTGCAGGAGGGAGGCGAAGTAGGGACGTTTCCACTCGAATTTGCTCACTTTTCCAATTTTAACCGCAGGAGCACCACCCCAAAGCTCACCGTCGCCAATTTTTGTGTCCTTTGTTACAACGCTTCCCGGGAGGATATGGACCATCGTTCCTGTCGTTACCCCCTTCATGATCTTGGTATTGTGACCTATGCGATTGAAAGGCCCGATGGAACAGCTATCCAAGAAGCAGTTAGGTTCAATGATCGTGTTCTGCATGATTCTACACACACCATCCATGCCGTCCCATTGCTGGTAGGGGTTGATTGCCTCGTGCCGCTGATAGGCAAGGAGGTCGGTTGGAGCGTCACTCACTATACACGTGTTTTCCAACACTTGTACGCCCTCTGCAATGTACACACAGTTCGTGTCACCCTTCACCGTCACACCTTCCATAATAACAGAACCCATTCCTACCAACACTTGCCCAATGAGCGAGGCAGTTTGGCCAATATATTCGGCAGAAGCCTCAACAGACTCGTGGTAGTTGTTCGGCACCTTCTGATAGAAGTACAGCTGGGCACACACCCGGTTCATGGAAAAGGGTTCCAAATAGTTATCGTAGAGCACCTGCATTAGTCGGGAGCCTTGGCTGATTGGACCGTAGTCTCCGTAGGAGAGTTGCATGAAGGCTCCGTCATAGTGGTTCATGGGTCCCCATTGTATGAGCGCTATTGGATGCCGGGGATCCTCTGGGTCGGCAATGACGCCGGTACGGTCGTTCATATTTGTCATGGAGGTGCCACCCTGCATGGTGAGCGTTTCGACGGGCAACTGCTTGATCCAACTCACCCACCCCGGCCCTGCGTAGCGGGCGTCCATATATCCCCACATCACATCGGGGTGCACGGGGCCAATGGCATCCGCAGAAAAGCAGCGCGAAAGTGTACGGCGAAGCATCTCAGGACTAAAAAACAAAAGTATTAGAGAAGACACGTGTGGGGAGGGGAATGACATGGCAAGCGCTGCAACAACAAGTGCATGGTTTTCAAGCATGGGAGGTCGGAGGGCTGGCATTTCTGTAGATGCCAGTAGATGAAGGAAGCTCAATGCGGCGAGTTGTTTCCTTTTTCCAAACGTTACCAACAGTAACGGGAGGCTCCACACCACTTGAAGTTCCCGATAGCATTAGGCGAAACGAGGACACGGTTGCCCACGCGCCTATCAAGTCAGAACCCACTAACCGTGTTGCAGTTCCCTGAATATATGCATATGAACGTCCTTCTGTGAGCATAGATGTCCACTTACCACCACTGTCAAATGTAAATAACAATTTACACCAAGAGGTTGTCACGAGGAATATGCGACTTCAATAACCCTTTCTGCCTGAATGAGCAGCTTCCTACAATAACGAGTGTCCAAAACGAAGCAAACGCTAGTCAAAGCTTCTCAAAAAAAATAATTATACGCCAGCGACCTTCTCAACACGTAGGAATGAACCGCTTCGGAGCAATACGGCACGACAATAACCCGCGGCTCACGAACGAGCGGGCACTGGAGCGGCATAAGAATCCTATCTTACATTTTCCCGCCCACATAAATATTAAGACCAGTAATGGACGACGGGAAAATGATAAATGCTGGTTAGGCAAGCTTTGCGTCACGTTGTTGCTCCCCGCAAACCCCTAATATAAATGAATCACTTGTTGGAACAGGCGGCGCCTTTCTCCAACCCTTTCATCTGCCGATAGTAATGCAGATCATGCGTCACGAAGTTGTGACAGGAAGATAACGTGGTAATAGAGGAATGTCAGGTCCCATTCTTTTTTTTTTTTTTT